>NC_029773.3:87278992-87309259 GCF_000817695.3 Arachis duranensis | reverse complement strand
TATATAAATAGCTGATTGTGTGATTATTTTTTATTTACACATACATAACATGATTGTTTCATGCAGGTGTGAAAAGTATTTAATATATAAATAGCTTTTTTTTTTTCTAAAATGGGTAGAGAACTAGAGATTAAAGTGGATAAGTAGCAAGTGTGAGTAAAGAAGAGATAACTGAAGATAATTTTGATCAAAATCATAAAAGTTAGTATTTACTTATATGAAAATGATATTTGTACGCTAAAATCAGCTACTAAAATCAGTCATCAATATATTTGTGTATAAATATATGTGTGGTTTAATTTATTGTGAATGTGTATTTGTATTCCAACACATATTTTATACCGATGGCTAATTTTAATGACTGATTTTGGTATACACATAATATAATCAATACTTATATATTATACCAGAGGGACAGCAGGGTAGAGTCTCAATGTCTCTGTCAATGCAGCATGAAGATAATGCATTTTATCAATGGTATCATCTGTTAAATTGGACACAAACTCATCAATGTTTTCTTCTCCTTGATGGCTACTATAACAAGTGACATTATCTCTCACTTCTTGTGCAATCTTTTCCTGAAGAAGAGGGTTCTTGCAAAGCATGTAGAAGAACCATGTGAGAGTGTTTGCACTTGAGTCTTTTCCAGCTAACATAAAGTTCATAATTATATCCCTCAAATACTTATCTGTCATAGTTTTTGGATCCTTCTTGCTCTCCATCAAAAACCTTGACAGTATATCCTCTTTAACATTCTGAAATTCAAACGGTGTACTAATACTACATTAGATTTTGAATTACTATAGCATTGTTAATCCAACAAATTAAACTCTTACCATTAAAGATAAAATAAATTGTCACTAAAAATATATTTTTTTTGTACTGTACTATTTGATAGTATATTATTACTTACTCACGTGCGTGAACAAGAAAATAATAGTCATCATAGATTTAGAAAGAGATAAGAAATTGGTCAACTCACAGAAGAAGACTCTTCATGTTGAACTGCCAATTGTGCTTTTCTGGCCTTAATTACTCCATGGACAAAATCATCCATTAATTTAATCTTTTTCTTAAGGGTAGCTTCACTACCAATGTTAAGGAACCTCTTGATCTTCCAAAATGGATCAACATAGCGCCAATAAATCAATGCATTTGATTCATCAAAGGCCTTCATGAACTCAACTCCTTCTTTGCTTGATTTTTCTAAGCAATTTAATTCTGTTCCAAACCCAACTTCACAAATTGAGTCCAAAGCGGATCTCATTAATAAATCCTACAAAGAAAAAAAAAAACATGTTGATGGGATCATAAACTCATAAGTCCATACAGTGAAATAAAAATGTTTGGTAACCAAAATAAATTAATTAAAAAATAGTCCGAGTTTATTTTATTTTGTATTTATTAATTATTATAATAATTAATGAATACTAAATAAAATAAGTTTTGACTATTTTTATTTTCTTTAGCATTATTGATAATAAAATTTTAGCATTTGAAAAAGGAACTTTAATATAGTAAGAGTTTGTTTGGGTAAACTTTTAAAAAAATATATTTTTTCGAGTTATTTTTTTTAAAGATTTTATGAAAAAATAAAAGTAATTTTATGTTTGAATATTTCATGTAAAAATATATTTTTATCTATCAATTATGTTTGGGTATAACAATATAAATAATTATTTATTTATTTATTACATGAAAAATATTTTTTTTAAGAAAAAAGATATTTTAAAAAAGATGTAAATTGTAGCTTCTCAAAAAAGATGTTTTTTTTAGTGCTTTTACTTTTATTACTAGAAATTTGCCAAATATACTAAAAAATAAAAAGATCTTTTTTCATTAAAAAAAAAATCTTTCTTTATCAAGATAATGATACTCAAACAAGTACTAAATCTTATTACAAGTTAATTATCCAATTTTAAAACTTTTGTATATGGGGTTTAATATATGGATTTTATTTTATTGGCAACTTTGATATAATAATAGAATATAATAACAAAACAAATACTGCAACCTTGGGACTATAAATTCACTCGAAAATATCATCACTATATATAAACAAAAACTCAAAATAAGTAATACATAAATTTATATGCTGTATACAACCAAAATCATTTCTAAAAGGACTTGGAGAAGGCTCAAGTTCTTGTTTTCTCTCTTTTTTTTTTCTTCAAAGATTTTAATACTTGCTTCATAGTTTGATGTCAAAAAAATTCCACAATTTTTATTTTAGCTATTACAAAAAGTGACAACTCTTTTTTTATATATAAATTTGGAATTATTTCCATGAATAACTTAGACGGATTTAATACAAAACATTGATAACAAATTAAGCTACTAGAATGATAACACAACTTTATAGTAAAAAGGAAAACCACTTACTTGCAAATCAAAAGCCACACCTTGATGAGAAAATTCAGATAAAACTCTAACCAACTTAGAAGCATTCCTTCTAAAAACAGAGCAACTAAAGTCCCTAAGAACTCTTGTGGAAAATTCATAGCTAGCAAGCTTCCTTTGTTGCCTCCACTTCTCACCATCAACAGCAAAAATCCCTTCACCAAAAAGATCACTCAAAACATCTTGATTGTACTTCCCTTTTGAGTACTTATCAAACTTTGTTTTCAATATGTGCTCCACGTTTCTCGTGTCCACCGTGTACAATTCGCTCTGATCCGGCGTGAGTAGCCGGAAAGTCGGATTCGTCTTGGCCAGTTCTGTATGGTAGTCATGGAGGTTCTTGAAGTGGAGGAGTTGGTTAAACACTGTGCCTTTGCATGGTGCATAGTTTGAGTTACCTATGGATTTTCCCTTTAACATCATGAAACATAAGCCTAAGAAGAGACATAGAAAAGAAAAAGGTATGAAAGTCAACATGGTGGATAAAACTTCCATTGTTGTATGTGTGTGATCAAAGGTGAAATGGTTTTGTATATTTTTGTAGGTGAAGGGATTTGAGTTCTATTTATTTGTTGAAAATTAAATTATGAAAACAGCTTAGCCAATAAGACAAATTGCTTCAAAGTAATACTTTTCTTTTTTAGTAGTAAGGATTTAATTTATATATTGTTACATCGGATAAAATATTTTATTCCATCAGTTAGTCGTTAATTTCAAAGCCCTACAAATGCAAATTATCTAATTAATGGCAATTCAAAACTCTTTTACTTTAATTATATATTGTTGCTTAACAATCAAACATTTTAAAATTCTATATTATATATAGTCAAGTGATTTGTTTTTATGTACAAAAGAAATGTTTTAACAGAAATTATTAGTCACCTTAACAGTGACATAAAACTTTGTCTATTTCTTATTGGTATGTTTGGACTTTGTTTGTAATTAAACAAATGGGTGCAGATACTGATGTGGTGGAAAAAAGTAATTTTATAAAGAATATATAGATAGCGAAATTAAAGTAAAATAATATATAAGTATAGAAAATTAACTCTTAATTAGTTAATAGGGTAAAAAATCTAAATAAACCAATGGGAGATCTTTATTACCTAAATTAGCCAAAACAAAAATTTTTTTAGCAATCCACCAACGAGCAAATATATATAATTCGAATCAAGTTGATTCGAACTGCAAATACAAGTAAATCGAAACAACATGATTCGAATTACAATTGGGACGAGTTGCATGTAATTCGAATCAAGTAGATTCGAATTAGTAAAGGCTAAATCGAATTGAGTCGTTTCGAATTAGTAGGTGTTGTGGGCTGGCCCAAAGCTACGTACGGGTCGGCCCGACCCGTCGAGAACCCGACCCGAACGGTCAAGCTCTCAGCGCTTGCCACGACACCTGAACACGCGTCCTCACATCCCCCTAACACAGCTGGGAGGAATCTTCGTGGAAAGTGGGCTCGTCCCCTCTGGGCCCACCTCTGACAAGTATAAATGGGGAAGGACTTGCCCTTCCCAAGGTACGTCATATCCTTCCACCTAACTATTCTGCCCGCCTGCACATCACTGACTTGAGCGTCGGAGTGTCCTTGCAAGTGGCGCCCCCCTCATTCTCTCTCCATGACAAGTGCTCGGCTACTCGGCAAACCCGATTCCAGTGCGGCCAAAGCTAGGGCGTCCTTACTCCCTCACCTACTCACCCGATCTGTCCGGAAACCGATAACCGAACATTGGCGCCGTCTGTGGGGATTCCCTGCCTAAATGGAAGTCGTGCTGGGTCCCGGAGACCAAGCCCGAGCAGCCGGAGCGGAGGGGGCGGCCTCCGTCGCCTCGCTAAGGGGGCGGCGGAGGTCCCCCCAACAACACACGAGAACACGACCATTCGGGGGAACAGGCGGCGATAGCGCCATACCCGCGGCGTACATCCGCATCCCGAACGGAAGCGGAGAGCACGCGGGAGGAGTCACCCATACCGAGAAGACGAAATGACAGGATCATCTACTCCCGCGGCAGACTGACCCGCCGATCGGCGAGAGGTCGCGAAGACGGGGAAGAGAGATCCGAGAGAACACGACAACCTGTGATAATGGGCGTTACCCCATTCCACCGATCCATCCTCGAGGTCCGGTTGCCGAAACACTTCGACAAACCAACGGACATGAGGTACGACGGAACTCAAGACCCTCTAGAACACCTCACGGCCTTTGAGGCCAGGATGAATCTGGAGGGAGTAGGGGACGAAGTAAGATGCCGCGCCTTCCCGGTAACCTTAGCAGGGCCAACGATCAGATGGTTTAACGGCCTCCCACAAGGTTCCATCTACAATTTCTCGGACATCAGCCGTGCATTCCTAGCACAATTTACAACACGGATAGCGAAGGCCAAGCACCCTATCAACCTTCTAGGGATAACCCAGAGACGAGGAGAACTGACCAGGAGATACCTAGATCGGTTCAACGACGAATGCTTGGAAATCGACGGCTTAACCGACTCGGTGGCCAGTCTTTGCCTGACAAACGGCCTCCTCAACGAGAACTTCCGAAAACACCTTACCACGAAACCGGTGTGGACAATGCATGAAATCTAGACGGTGGCCAAGGAGTACATAAACGACGAGGAAGTCAGCCGAGTCGTGGCCGCCAATAAGCGGCAGCCTAGCTACAACCAAACCCGTCAACAGGGCAACGGGGAAAGGCCGAAGGGACAAACCAGGGAAGAGGCGCTGAGTAAGGCACAAAGGACGTTCCCCCGAGTCGGAAAATTCACCAACTACACCCCGCTCAATCTCCCCATCGTAGAAGTTTACCAACAAATAGTCGAGAAAGGAATCCTGCCGAAGCCCCGACCACTCAAAGACCGCACCGGAGGGAACAAGAACCTTTATTGTGATTACCACAAGGGTTACGGTTACCTAACGCAAGATTGTTTCGACCTAAAGGATGCGTTGGAACAAGCGATAAGGGAAGGTAAACTAGCGGCCTTCTCCCACCTAATCAGGGAGCCAAGGAGGCGCTATCGCGACCAAGACGAGGAAGGCAAAACCCGTTCGGCAAAAAGGCGGCAAGAGCCAGAAGGTGGAGAACACGGCCTCACCGTGATAAACGTAGTGACGGCCAAAAACGCCGCACCAAGATCCAAATCCGCACATAAGAAGGACGCCAAGATACTGTCGATCTCCTCCTCGTCGACCCGGAACCCTAAGAAGCCTCCATTCATTTCTTTCGGCCCAGAAGACCAGTGGTTCGACGACATCCCGGAAAACCCACCCATGGTCATAACGGCCAGAGTAGGTACTGGCCTCGTCAAGCGCATCCTTGTTGACACGGGAGCAGATTCCAACATCATGTTCCGCAACGTGTTCGACGCGATAGGGTTAAAGGATGCCGATCTGACGACTCACCAACACGGGGTAATAGGATTGGGCGACCACTTCATCAAACCGGATGGAATAATATCCTTGCCAATCTCAATAGGGCAATCCCAGGGCAGGAGATCGTCGATGGCCGAGTTCGTGATCCTCCGAGACTCCACCGCCTATAATATCATCCTGGGAAGAAAAACGATCAATGATTTTGAAGCCATAATCAGCACAAAGCTGCTGATCATGAAATTCGTTACCGAGGACGGATCCATAGGGTCCATAAGGGGAGACCTCGAGACGGCGGTCGCTTGCGACAACGCCAGCCTCTCCCTCAGAAAGAAATCTAAGGAGGCGTCCGGTGTGTTTCTAGCCGACCTGGATGCCAGAATAGACGACAAGCCTAGACCGGAACCAGAAGGGGATCTGGAGAAGTTCAGAATCGGTGACGAAGAGGGAAGATTCACATTCGTCAACAAAAACCTCCCACACGAGTTGAAGGAGACTTTGGTCGAAATGATAAGAGCCAACAGTGACTTGTTTGCCTGGACGCCAGCCGACATGCCGGGCATAGACCCAAAAATCATATCGCATCATCTTGCCGTAAAGGCGGAAGCACGCCCGGTGGCCCAACGGAGGAGAAAGATGTCGGCGGAAAGAGCGGAGGAGGTGGCCAGACAGACGGCCAGCCTCCTAGAAGCAGGCTTCATACGGGAAGTGGACTACTCGACATGGCTCTCGAATGTAGTACTGGTAAAAAAGCACAACGGCAAGTGGAGAATGTGCGTGGACTACTCCGACCTCAACAAAGTATGTCCTAAGGACTGCTTCCCCCTCCCTAACATAGATGCACTCGTCGACGCTGCGGCAGGATACCGGTATCTGAGTTTCATGGACGCCTACTCTGGTTACAACCAGATACCGATGCACCGTCTAGACGAAGACAAGACGGCGTTCATAACGCCAGGAGGAACTTTCTGCTATAAGGTAATGCCATTCGGCCTAAAAAATGCGGGGGCAACGTATCAGAGGTTGATGAACAGGATATTCCACGACCTCATAGGAAAGACAGTTGAAGTCTACGTGGATGACATCCTCGCAAAAACAACACGACCTGACGACCTTTTGAGCGACTTGGCGAGTGTATTCGCGTCCCTTCGACAACACGGCATGAGGCTGAATCCCCTCAAGTGTGCCTTCGCCATGGAAGCTGGAAAGTTTCTCGGATTCATGATAACCCAAAGAGGGGAAGAAGCCAACCCGGAGAAGTGCCAGGTGATACTCCAAATGAAGAGCCCGGGCAGTATCAAGGAAGTCCAAAGGTTGGCAGGTCGGCTGACATCATTGTCACGATTTCTTGGAGCATCGGCAACAAAGGCCCTACCATTCTTCAATCTCATGAAGAAAGGAATAGCGTTCGAATGGACCCCCGCATGCGAGGAAGCCTTTCAACACTTTAAAGAAATCCTCGCGTCACCACCCGTCCTCGGGAAGCCTTCTTTGTAGACGGAGCCTCCAACCAGACGTTCGGGGGTGCCGGGGTTATCCTGGAAAGCCCGGCTGGAGTCGTGTATGAGCAATCGATTAAGTTCGATTTTCCCATTTCAAACAACCAAGCAGAGTACGAAGCCCTCATAGGAGGCCTAACCTTAGCAGCAGAGGTCGGGGAAACGAGGTTGGAGATATGCAGCGATTCGCAAATCGTCACCTCCCAAGAAAACGGGAGCTATCAAGCTAGGGACTCGCTGCTACAGAAGTACTTGGAAAAAGTCAAGGACTTGAGCCGAAAGTTTGAAGAAGTCACGATCCAGCACGTCCCGAGAGAAAAGAACACACGGGCAGACCTCTTGTCAAAGTTGGCTAGCACCAAACCGGGAGAGGGTAACCGATCTCTAATCCAAGGAAAACTAAGAGAGCCAGCAGTCACATTACACCTTTCGAAGCTAAGCCCCTCCTGGCTGGATCCCATTATCGACTTCTTAGAAAGCGGCAAGCTCCCCAACGACGAAAAAGATGCCAAAAAGCTAAGAAGGGAAGCCGCCAGATACGCCATCATCCAGGGCCAGCTTTTCAGGAAAGGATTCAATCATCCCCTGCTGAAGTGTTTACATCCCGACCAGACGGACTACGTCCTCAGGGAAGTCCATGAGGGATGCTGCGGCCACCACATAGGCGGCAAAGCCCTAGCAAGGAAGTTAATCCGAGCAGGATATTACTGGCCGTCCATGATGGCTGACTCCAAGGAGTTCGTCAAGAAGTGTGTCAAGTGCCAAGAAAACGCCAACTTCCATCGTGCACCCGCCTCTGAGCTCAACTTGCTAACGGCCTCTCGACCATTCTCGCAATGGGGAGTCGATCTCTTAGGACCTTTTCCCGTCGGCCCGGGACAAGTCAAATACCTCATAGTCGCTATCGACTATTACACAAAATGGATAGAGGCTGAACTGCTGGCCAGCATATCCTCGTCCAATTGCAGGAAATTCATGTGGAGACAAGTCGTAACACGGTTTGGTATCCCGGAGGTCGTCATCTCGGACAACGGGACACAATTCACCGACAAAAAGTTCACAGAATTCCTCACCGGCCTGGGCATAAAGCAGAGATTCTCCTCGGTAGAGCACCCACAGACAAATGGGCAGGTCGAATCCGCAAATAAGATCATCTTGCAAGGACTCAAGAAGAGGTTGGATAGCAAGAAAGGCTCTTGGGCCGACGAGTTGGCCTCGGTCCTATGGTCTTACCGAACAACCGAACAATCCTCCACCAAAGAGACACCCTTCCGACTAACCTACGGGTCAGATGCGGTGATACCCGTAGAGATCGAAGAGCCAAGCCCACGGCTACTCTTAGGGACCATATCGAGTCAAGGAGGTAATCGGAAGAGGAGCATACAAACTAGAAAGACTCAATGGCAAGGAGGTCCCGAGGACATGGAATGCGGATAACTTAAGGAGGTTCTATTCATAAGCCATCTATTTCGTAATAGCACTTCAGTATCTTTGATATAATGATTAAACCCTCCTAACTCTTTACATGCTACATTTGCCTATGTTATTTTCTAAACTCTTAACTTTCTACATTATATATTTGTCTATGCCGTTTTCCAAATGCTAACTCTCTGAGCAACCATTATAAGAACGACGATGCGAGGCCTCGGGACTGATCACCCCGGGAGCCCCTCAGTTCGAAAAATACGATGAACGACCACAACAAGAACGCACGCCATAAACGGCTAACGCGAGTAAACGGAAACACGAAGTAATTCGACGGCGAATAAAACAAGAAAAGTTAAACTTACGGGCAAACGAGCCCACAAACCCACTAACGGGCACCAAAGTCAACAACGTTCAACAAAAAGTACAAACAATACAAACGTCACTTTTTCGGCATATCGACAACTTTTCCATCCTTAATGGTCTTGAAAACTCCGATCGCCGACACATCGAAGTCCGGGGAAATGATCTTCACCTGAGCTTTAAGGGCTTCCTCAGTCATAAAAATCGCATTTTTGCCCTGCTCCTTGACTTCCTTATGCTTCCGCTTGAACAACTCAGCTTCCTCCCGAGCAACCTTGGTAGCCGCCGCTGCTTCGTCCCGCTCTTTCTCCAGAGCGGACACCCGACTCTGTGCGGCACCCAATTGGCTCTTCAAAGTTGTCTCTTGCTCCGTTAGATGGGACACGGAGGCGAGGTCATGCCAGAAAGTTCGAACTCCGCCTTCCGGGCTATGGCCGCGCCGCGAAGGAGGGTGCGGTACATCCATCGAGCCTGCCCCGAGAGGTCGGTTCCATGGAAATGATCCTCTGTGCCCGGGAGCAGTTGAGCATCTATGAACGTTCCAGCATCAAAGTTCCTTTCCATAACAGTCAAAACACCCTCAGGACTAGACTGGGACCTCTGTCTCTTGGGGGTAGGGATGACGGACAGCTCCTCCTCCTCCTCCTGACGAGAGGAAGAAGACTGCCCAGGAATAGCAATTTCTGGAGGAATCTGAGTCGCGGAAGTCGGGGTGGCGGCGGAGGTCGGGGTGGCGGCCTTTGCGGCCGCATCGACGTCGGCAGCAGGCACTTCTGGAGGAACCGTTGCCTGTTGTCCTGCGGTCTCCTCACCCTCATCATCTTGAAGAAAAGTATGAAACAAGTTGTCCATGCCGGTCACCTCGGCAGAAAGTCCCACTACAAAACAATTTGAAAAACGAACAAGTCAAACAAGCCAAACAAAAGAAGCAATAGGAAAATTTAAACAAGTGACCACACGGCAAGAAGGACTCACAAACATAATCTCTGGCAACCTCACGATTTCCCATGAGAAGATGGGGATTCACGTTATTTCTCCCAAGAACCGCCAATAAGATGTCGGCTATCCGCCGATCCACGGCCGACATCCCTTTATAGGTAACCTTGATAAAAGGATTAGACCCCGCCCCGAAACTCCAATATGTCGGGATGAGGCGCTCCTTTTCCAAGGATAACCAAAAAGGGTGGCGACCCTTAGCCGGACGGACCTTAAAATACTTGTCCTTGAACCCATGATAGGAGTCCTCGAACAAGCCAAAGATCCTCCGACCCTGGGCAGACCGGAAGGACATGAACCCCTTCTTGTGTTTCCCCTCCTTGGAAGGATTAGTTAAAGTAAAGAAAAAAAGGAAGACGTCGACAGAGGTCGGCAGCTCTAGATATTCGCACACCATCTCAAAACAGCGAATGGACGCCCAGCTGTTGGGATGCAATTGAGACGGTGCCACGGATATCCGATTTAGGAGGCCCATCTGGAAGGGAGAAAAGGGGATGCGGACCCCGACCTGAGTGAACATGGCCTTGTAGAACCAAATTCAATCGGCAACCCGGGGGGCATTGAAATTAATTTCATAAAGCCGTTCGTGAGGGGTGGGTACATAAACATCATAGTTCGCCTCCTCGTCGGTACCCCCACAGAGATACTCGGCTTGGCGAAACTCCGTTAGCTCCTCCTCCCCCATCTGATTGGGAGAGTTCTTGAGGTCGGAAACTACCCACGCGTACGGGTCATAACCCGCGGCGGAGGTCGAAGCTCGGCTAACGACACGAGGCATACCTACAGTGGGGGCACCGCGCGGTTAGTCCGTGAGGTCGGAATCCGGGAAAAACCCAAAGAAACCCCTCGTGCCGTAGCCGCAAGGGGGACCAGACAAACCAAGACCGAACAAAAGCATAAACCCCCCCAGGATCAATAAAAGAAAAAGAAAGTGCATCCACAAAATGCGCCCACAAATAGCCAGAAAGAGCAAGAATAGAGCAAGAACAAGAAAAATGATCATGGCAGACATGCAAACAACCATTAGAGTAAAAGGAAAAGAAGCAGTTACCTGGAAGAATTGAGGGAGTTCAAACAGGAATGGAGCGCGCTAGAGCAATGTGCGTTAGAGCAATGGAAACAGCTTTTGTGTGATGGGAGCAAGGAAGGAACGAATGGACAGTATGATCAGGGAGGTAAATAAATGGAAGAAGAAGAGAAGCATGAAACTGTTCAAAACCGCTCTATTGGAAGCGCGAAAGACTTGAGGGCAGAACTGTCCTTGCACACACAGGAATTTTCAATCTTTAATGGGCATTTAACGCCCCGCACGAAAAACGAGGCGACAAAGGAATGCCCCGAACCACGAACGGGCACGCATGTGGGCAGCGCGTCACTCACACGAGCAGTCGACCGAACGACAACGATGACAGAAGACTCGCCGCCAACAGCCTATACGGCTGATTATCGGTGCGTGGGGGCACTGTTGTGGGCTGGCCCAAAGCTACGTACGGGTCGGCCCGACCCGTCGAGAACCCGACCCGAACGGTCAAGCTCTCAGCGCTTGCCACGACACCTGAACACGTGTCCTCACATCCCCCTAACACAGCTCGGAGGAATCTTCGTGGAAAGTGGGCTCGTCCCCTCTGGGCCCACCTCTGACAAGTATAAATGGGGAAGGACTTGCCCTTCCCAAGGTACGTCATATCCTTCCACCTAACTATTCTGCCCGCCTGCACATCACTGACTTGAGCGTCGGAGTGTCCTTGCAGGTGGCGCCCCCCTCATTCTCTCTCCATGACAAGTGCTCGGCTACTCGGCAAACCCGATTCCAGTGCGGCCAAAGCTAGGGCGTCCTCACTCCCTCACCTACTCACCCGATCTGTCCGGAAACCGATAACCGAACAGTAGGCAAACGTGACTCAAGGGAGTTCGAATCATATTGATTCGAATTATTCATTGTTGGTTTCTAAAGATAGTTTGAATTAACTTGATTCGAATTACTAGTAAGTTGCCTATATAAGGAGTTCGAACCAAGCTCATTCGATTCAGTTTCACTTCCTCATACCCCACCAAATCCCAGAGAAAATGACGCAGAATCTGTTTGACAAAGACTCAAGAGGCAAATTAACGCAATGGGGGACGATCCGGGAAGGCTGTATCGTTTGGATGGAGTCGCTCACATTGCCGGGGTGATCAACGACGAGGTTAGTGGTTTTTAATAGTGGTATATGTTTAGTGGTTTTTAATAGTTGTATATGTTTAGTGGTTTTTAATAGTCGTATATGTACAGTGGTTTTCGTATACGTATTTTAGTGGTTTATTAAAGTGGTATTGCTAATGGTTTACATAAGTGGTTTTGCATGCGGTTTAACATAGTGATTTTCTATGTGGATTTGTTTATGGTTTTTGTTAGCGGTTTACGTTGGTGGTTATGGTAATTGTTAATTAGAGTGGTTTTGTTGATGGTTTTTGTTAGCGGTTTACGTAGGTGGTTATGGTAATTGTTAATTTGAGTGGTTTTGTTGATGGTTTTTGTTAGCGGTTTATGTAGGTGGTTATGGTAGTTGCTAATTAAAGTATAGGGTTTTTTAAGTGTAAAATATGATTACAATTTCAGTCCATATTATTAAAAAACTTCAGTTCATGAATGTGTACATCACGAAGTTGCTAAAATACTACTTGTGAATGGATGCAGATTTAAGACTAGTTTTTAATTTGTTCTAATCATGCGGTCCGTTTATTTCCCAGCCCCAGCGCTGCATATCGAGTATGCGGCGGTAGCAGGGAATGCGACTGGATGAGCGGTACGTTCCGTACTTGCAGATGGCCGGATTATACCATCTTGCGAGACTGAACGACAGATGGTTCCGATTAGACGAGCCACTTGTGAGTGCATTCGTCGAGCGGTGGCGTCCGAAGACGCACACTTTCCATATGCCGTTCAGAGAGTGCACGATCACACTTCAGGACGTAGTATACCATTTGGGGTTGCCAGTGGACAGACATTACGTAAGTGGCTGCCTTACGGATTTCCATGTATACATACATGGTGGTCGGCCAGCTTGGTAGTGGTTCCAGGAGTTGTTTGGTGTGTTACCCCCTCCCACCCGAGCCAAATTCAATAGTTCGCAGTGAACTGCAGCTGGTTCCAGGAGACCTTCGGAGAGTGCCCCGAGGGGGCCGACGAGGAGACAGTTAGGCGCTTTGCCTGTGCCTATATCATGATGTTGTTGGGCACCCAGTTTTTTGCTGACAAGTCCGGCAATCGTATTCACATCAGATGGCTACCGTACGTGGCTAGGCTTGAGGAGATGGGTGGCTACAGTTGGGGGTCGGCGGCGCTTGCATGGCTATACCGGTGTATGTGCCGAGTGGCCAACAGACATGTCGTGAAGTTAGCTGGGCCGTTACAGTTACTTCAGTCCTGGATATTTTGGCGTTTTTCTAGATTTCGGCCTGATGAGTTTGATTCGTTTAGCTGGCCCTTAGCATCCAGGTACGACTATGTCATTATATTATGTTTAATTATTCTATGAATTTAAGTTATCGCATGTAATTGTTATTCTACCTCGTTATATTAATGATTTACTTCATAAATTAACGTCCTTTTTCAGGTGGTCAGGTTACAATCCTGGCGTTAGCGAGAAGGGACCTCGGGTTCAGATGACCCGGCTGAGGATTGACATGTTACAGCCTAGGGATGTGAGTATGCTAAGGTCCCATGTTTAGTCAATTTAATTTTAGACATACCTAAATAGATATTCTAATGTATTGGGGATTCTTTTTTCAGTTTATCTGGATGCCATATAGCACACCAGAGGTCGTTCAGGTGGTCCATCCGAAGGTGCTGGAACCTCGTCTTACGGCTTTATGGCGTTCCGTCACCTCGCTGATATATTTTGCCGTGGTTGAGTGGCACCAGGTTGATCGGGTGTTACCACAGTTTGGAGGAGTACAGGCTCGCCCCCATCCCGCCCTGAACATCGACTTCTTGATGTCGAAGGACGGTAGAGGAGGTGATCATTGGTTTCCGTCCCAGTTACAGCACTGGCATCATCACTGGGAGACACGTGCGCAGCACGTCCTTCGTTTTGACGTTGTGCCGGACCTGGGTCCATCACATGCCTTCTTGGACTGGTGGCGTCAGCACAGAAAGAGGTTTTTGTCACCGGAGATGTTATTGGGGATCCTAGAGACATTCCTATTCCAGTTGAGGCTACACAGAGGGGTGTTGGAACAGTTCCCGACATGGACATATTTGACAACGTTCCCGATAGGCGACGGGTTGACAGGAGAGCTCGGGTAGGGACACGACGTAGCGACCGGGAGTGGAGGTGGCTTGACCATGCTATAGAGGAGGGTGAGCAGGCAGAGAGGGCTCGTGGAGGAGCACGACGTCGTGGTGGGCGACGGAGAGGGGCTGCAGCGCTCCATATTGGGGTGATCATCGTGACGATGCCGTTGCTGGGGGTGCTGCTCACGGTGGTGTTATACCTGATGCTGGCGGAGCTGCTGGAGAGTTACATGACTCGGTTATGGGACATCCTTCGGGTCATGTTGACGCTGGACTAGGAGAGGGGCCTCTCGGAGATTACTTTGTCGGTGTTCCCGGCGACGATCATACACTACATGAGAGTACACCATGGGTTAGTCCGGGCACCATGTATTCAGACTTTCTTGCCGGTGATGGTCTTGATGCCGAGTACGGAGGGGACCACTTCCTTGACGAGATCACTGCCATTATGCAGGAGGATGAGGCTGCCCGTCGAGTTGGTCAGACTTCGGGGTCACAGGCACATTTAGATGTAGATCTAAATGAGCCTCCATCCGTGCCTCAGACTGAGCATTTTGCCCTGGGCGGTACACAACCATCAGCAGCTTGTGCTGGATCACAGTCAGTTGTCGGGCCTTCTTCATCCCGGTCGTTACATATCCAGCCACCCCAGGATGATGAGGAGGATGACATAGAGGATGAGGAGCCGCTGATCCGGAGAGGTCACAGGACACGGTTCCTCGACGTTGCTTCACCGGATCGCACCTTTTTAGATGATTTGTGTTGTCTGCTGTTTGTTATATACTTATGTTTATATATTTCCGTTATCACTGTTCTATGTACTAGTCATTTACTTTAGCAGATGATGTCTGTATGTTTATTAGTGGTTACATTGTATCAGGCACTATGAGAACTATGTTACTTTGGTTATTTATATTAGTTCCGTTACTTACCTTGCATAATCCGTTAAATTAGAGAATCCTTTTCAATGTTTATGCTACGTACTTTTTGAGAGCAACTCACGTTCATCACATATATACACAGGCCTTGAACACACTAATTCGAAACAACCAAAGTTGAACTATATACACATAATTCGAATCAAGTTGATTCGAACTTCCCTTTGACACCAAAAAGACATAATTCGAATCAATATGATTCGAATTCCCCTAGGTCACGTTTGCCTACTAGTTCGAATCGACTTGATTCGATTTATGCTTCCTTAATTCGAATCTACTTGATTCGAATTACATGTTGTTTTTCTCAAACTTAATTCAAATCATGTTGTTTCGAATAACTTGTTTTTGGAGTTCGAATCATGTTGATTCGAATTATATATATTTGCACTTTGGTAGATTGCTGAAAAAAATCTTGTTTTGGCTGATTTAGGAAATAAAAATCTCTCTTTGGTTTATTTAGGTTTTTTATCCTAGTTAATATCAACTATTTTTTATTATAATGTTTTAATTTTTATTTTAAAAAATTTAAAATTTAATATTTAATATTTAAAATTGAAAATATAAAATAAAAAATAATTTCAAAACGTTACCTGATATGAATTGAAAAAAATTAAATCTCTACTTAAACTTAAAAATTCTAATAAGTTAGCATTTTCATTCATTTTAACTTGTTTAATTATTATCTATAAAGTGAAAACTTTAGTACAGTCGACTTCACGTGAAGTTGATACTTGAGAGCTCTTAGATGATTTGACTGATTTGACTAAATTTTCATCTAACCGTTCTCAAATATCAACTTCACGAACTCGATTTTAGTTAAGTTTTCACCTATCTATAATCATTAATCACCAAAAACATGGACAGCATGCCACACTTTATTTTTGGAAGTTAAACAAGTTGCATAAGGATTAAGGGCTCAATTTTATTCTCTCCAAGAAAGTAAGATAAATTGTCCAAAATTAATAAAGGCCAAAGATTTTAAGATTCGATAGATAAACGACGTCGTTTTTGGTTTCCCGACTTCAGCCAATTCAAAATTTCGAATATAATAGCCGTTTCGAATCGCGCCTTCCTCCTCCGCCATCTTAATTCGTTCTGCTGCCGTCGTTGTCGTCGTTCATTTATCCAGCGTCGAAGAGCACCACAAGAAACTTTTCCACCACCACGCTCTGTCACTCGCACTCCCTCCATCCCTCTCGTTTTCGGTCGCTGCTCGTTTTAGCTCGTCAGCGCGTTGCCGCTTCTACCTCTTCTTCTCGTCGACGTCGGTTCAGGTAGGCTCCGTCGTCCCTTCCCTGTCCCTAGCCCTAGCCCTTCCATTGTAATTCTGTTCCGATTACATTGATTCTCTTGCAATTGAATCTGTTCTGTTCTCAAACAATTTAGGGTTTTATTACACTTTATCTTTACTTTTATGAGACAGAGATGGCAAGCTTTCTGTGAAGGAAATCCAGCCTGCTGATTCTGATCAAATCTATTCTCAGGTACCTCCCTTCATTCTTCTCTTCCTTGTTTTTTCACTATATGTTACTACTAATTAGGAAGATCCTTAGAGAAGAGGACTGAGGGAAATTAAAGGTGTTGCATATACTTGTATCTTGACTTTTTCTAGCTTCAATTTTTGGTGGTATCATTCTTCTAACGTTTTTCAATTTTCATATGATATTATTATCTTCATCTTATTCAAGCTTTTGTTTTTGGAGTGGCAAGACAAGAACTATATCCAATTTCTGCAACTTCTATGCCAATCTACATAATATCTATGTAGTTAATGCATCAGATGTTGGTGAGACCAAAACTAACTTCCATTGTCATTAGTTGCAACTAAATATACAGTTGTAAATATTAATAACTATTTAGAATCATAGTTATCCTGCCTTGATGAATAAAAAGTATTAAACCGTTCCTAGTAAGGGAAGCTGTTAATCACTTTATCTATTGTATTTGTATTATTCTTTTTTTGACTAATTCTGTTCTCCATTTTTCTCTTTCTCTTGTTCTTTGGCCTTTGCATTCCACTTAGAATTCTGGCAACCACCCCTTCTTTCTTATTCTGTTCTTTCAGATTTTCAAAATTGATCAATATTATTGGTTGCTAGTTCACGGCGCAACTCTTTATTATACAATCCTTGTCAAGCTTTTCATTATCAAGTTGTATATATATATATACTCCGTGTGTGTGTTGATTGGATCTGCAACATGTCAAATTAAAGCAGCTAACTCTTCTGTTCTCCATTTTTCTCATCCTATTGATCTTTGTGTGAAATATACTCAGCATTACCATTTTTCTCTCTGCCCTAGGCAGCAAATCCTTGAGAATTTGATTGGTTTGTGAAGGGTGTGATATTGAATTATACAGCCTTCATCTTGAGGTCGGTCCTTCATTTTTTGTTTAGGTTGCTATTTCTTCCTTTCCTGCCTTTGCTTTGATTCCTCTTCCTTGTTTGAATTAGATGAATCTGTTTCATTCCTTTAAGCACAGAAATTTATATTATATCCCTTATTTTACAGTAGGAGCAGTTAAAAAAAAAAATGGAAGAAGATAACTTGCAGCGGCAATGGTCCCTCAAAGACTTCGAGATCGGAAAACCTCTTGGCAGAGGAAAATTTGGCAGAGTCTACGTTGCGAGAGAAGTCAAGGTCTCTCTCTCTCTCTCTCTCTTCCTGCTATTATTTTATTATTATTTTTCTGTTTGGTTGTTCAGAAAGTTCCTGAGAAAATAAACATGTGTATGAACTTGATTCTCTCATTGTTCAATTCTGTAAATGTAAGATTGAGCTGTTTATTGCTTAGTTTTCAATTCAGCATCGTGCTCATTTGCTAAGTCTTTGGGAGCTGGGTTTTTAACATACTTTGGTTTGAGTGTTTGATTTGTGAGATAATTCAACGTCTTAGGTTGGTCTTGCGATTTTAGTACTTGGGAAATATATTATTATTTGTATTTTGAGACGAACTTTTTAGCATAAACTGGTCTTCGAGTTCTTGAAATTTAATATGGATGATGTAATTTGATATCGAATTTATTCTGAAAAAAAAATTATGAGTGGAATGTGTATGTGGATGCTCAAAGTTTTAATTGTAAAGGAAAAGAGAGACTAATTAAATTGATATGATGTTTGGAGAGTGTTAGTTCAATCATATAAGATATGACATTGTGTGTATACATTTTGAACTAGTCTGTGTAAGAGTTAAATACTTAGACATTAATGTTGTGAAAATTAAACACTTAGAGCGATTAATTTCTAAATATTCAATTGGGTTGATCCGATTTATTTATTTATTTTTTAGAGCAAATATGTAGTTGCATTGAAGATTATATTCAAGGAACAAATTGAGAAGTACAGACTTCACCATCAGCTAGGGAGGGAGATGGAAATACAATCCAACCTTCACCACCCGAACATCCTACGACTATACGGCTGGTTTCATGATCCAGAACGTGTTTTCTTGATTCTTGAATATGCTCATAATGGTGAGCTCTACAAGGAGCTTAGAAAAAGAGGCCACCTCACTGAGATGCAAGCAGCCACGGTAATTCTTCCTTACTGTGGGAGAATGTATGTTTGTGTATGAGATTAATGACTGCAAGTAAAGTAATTGCATTTACATGCTGTGAAATATGGAACTACACAGAGAGGAAAAAGATAATTGTGCACCATGTTCATGGTAGCAATTAGCCTGCAATTAATCTGTGTCTTGGTGCAATATGTGGTGTTCCTAGAGAGTAACTGATTCCATTATATGGTGATCTGTGAGTTATACTATTGTGTCATTATCTAATATACATACGTCTGTGGTGAGCAATGTGTATCACCTGTTTCACTAGTATAAAAATGGTGTGTAAATAGCAAAACTAAGAGAAATCAAGTGAAGCTGGGCTAGAAACTATTTGGAAATCAATCTTAGCTGAAATTGTTATGCTCTATGCTGAACTTCATTCTCCTCTTTGAAGTAAATCTCTCATTTATGTTAACTCTAACTTCTGTTTTTCTGAAAATTTTAGTATATTTTGAGTCTCACAGAGGCATTGGCATATTGTCATGAGAAGCATGTTATTCATAGGGATATCAAGCCAGAAAATTTGTTGCTTGACCATGAGGTATTCTTCTCCCTTTGCACCTCCTTGGTCTTTAACTTCTTATGCAAACTATGTGGATACTAAGTTATCTATCGAGTTATTGGCAACACGACATTTTGTAGTTCATTATTCTCCTTTTTCTGCAACTCTTCTTTTGGCCTCTTAATGATTATTTTGTGTTTTGCAAATTATAAGATTCCCTCCGAAGTTTTCACATTTTTGTCCAAAACATTTAGCTTTTTTTGCTCACTTAGGGAGTGGAAAGAAAAAAAAAATCTTACTGAAAATTTACTATACTGTGTATGATGATAACATTTAGTAAAGTTGAATCAACTAATTAGATTTGGAAATTTACATGAACTTGAGTAACCAATATGATAATGGCTTCATTGCAGGGTCGTCTTAAAATTGCAGATTTTGGTTGGTCTGTACAATCTAGGGGCAAGAGACACACTATGTGCGGAACATTAGACTACTTAGCTCCGGAAATGGTAGAAAACAAAGCTCATGATTATGCAGTCGATAACTGGACTCTGGGTATCCTTTGTTATGAGTTCCTCTATGGCGTTCCTCCATTTGAGGCCGAGAGTCAAGCTGATACCTTCAAAAGGTATATATGGAAGTACATGATGAGACTAGTCTGTAGTCAAATAATGCCACTTTTGTTATGTTATTTAATGTATTTAATTTTTGTATAGGATCATGAAGGTTGACCTATCCTTCCCTGCTACGCCAATTGTTTCTTTAGAAGCAAAAAATCTGATTAGTCGGGTATGTTCACATTTACATATCCATATTCAGGCGTAATCATACACCTTCTATCAACATAATTTGTTGTTCTTACTACAATATGTAAATTGATGTAGCTCTTGGTGAAAGACTCCTCAAGAAGGCTCTCGCTTCAGAAAATAATGGAGCATCCATGGATAATCAAGAATGCAAATCCCATGGGTAGCTGCACCTAGCATCAATTTTAGCCATTCACGTTGAAGTTTAGCTGTGTCCTTGAGGATAAAGGCTGTATTGTACATCAAGTACTGTAGTAGTATGTATGAAAATTTATGATATTGTTGGAGTTCAAACTATACTACCAACTTGAACAACATTAATCACTTCCAGTGGTTTTAGGATTTCAGCTAGGTAGTTGAAATTGTGTCTACAGAATGTACATGAGACTGAGTTCCATCTATAGGAGTTCATTCATGTATCATTAATCATGCATAATATTGATTTTTCCTTCTTTTTGTTTTAATTTTGGTTCCAGGCATTCAACTTTATAACCTGGATGCACTCCATAATAGTATGTTAAAAATGTTAACAGGGTCCTTTTGTTTAAAATCTTGACAAACAGTAAACATATTCTTCTGACTTCTGCTTTGCACTTCTCTCCCCAATGCACAACACAAATACGAAGTTGTACAAATGGCTTCCATCTTGGAGCTCAAATCAGCTTTAGTTTGGCAATTGGTCCTCTAGCATTTTTGAGCTTCCCATTTCTTGAGAACTTTTCGTTTGTGAAGTTGAATCTAAAATGCGACTCTCTCCTGCAAATAACGATCATCCCAATGCCATGATTATATCACAGAATGTTCATAACTACCACCTAAATGCCTCATGAGGACTAAGTAATTGATTATGACATATTCACAGGCAAAGCCCTGATCATAAAAAAACAACAAAAGGCTTGGTGCTCTGCAAATTAAGCTATATAACGAACATGCAAACAACTTACAACTAACAATCTGCAAGGAGTCAGAAGCAATGAACTTTAATTAAACATCTTCTAAACTTTGACTATCTTATTTTTAGATGATTATAGGGGTAACTTTTTTGTATCTTATTGTGTAATTTTTCTTTATTTGACCATTAGGCCAGTTTAACCCAAAAAAAAAAAAGGAAATTTATATATATAATATATATAACCCTCACAAGAGCCCTACTACATAATCATACTCGGGTATGAAAACAACACAAAAAGGTGATTGAGGTTTGAGACTAGTGATTACGTGTTTGCTTCTTAAGTCCGCATATTTTGGGTTTGAGGACTAGGTCACTTCAGTGGAGGACTCTATAGTGAGTGTGTCTCTATGTGTTAGTTAACCGTTGTGTGTTATTCTGTCCAAAAATAAGAAAAAAAAATTTCTCCCTCGTGCAGAGTGGGTCCCAGTCGAAAACGGTCTCCTGCAAATTACTGAACTAGCACTGCTACCAATGCTGGCCCCAACGTTACACTTGTCACATGAAGAAGTGGTATAAAAGAGAATGGAAACTCAGTAATCAGAAATCAGAAAAGAGACTGAGGAATTCTCCTCCATTTCCCCTTCTGGTTCTTGATTCCATTCTCTGGTCATTTGCAGCTATGACTTGAGGTGGATCAAGAGAGCCTGTTTTTGTCACTAGACCTTCAGTTTTGCTGCAATTCCATTTATTCCATTTTTCAACACTTCATACACCTTCAAATACACTTTCCCTTACATCACACATCACAGTGTATTCCCATATAGTCTTACTCAATTTTGTACTAACATGTTCTATTTGAGATTTTTTGACACTATATTTATACTTGGCTTCTAGTATTTGACTTTAAGCCTTCGAGGAGTTCTTCAAATCATGCGTCGTGGAAGGGATGATGCGAACCATTGTTGAAGAAAGATCAACAAATACAGTTTGTGCTACTTAACTTTCTTTTTATTTGATATTGAATCTGTGCTCTTCTTCTTACTTTTCATATGCATGAAAGCATAGCCATTTGTATCAAGAATATGATCGTGGTCTTAAGATCTAAGAACATTGGTTAATTATTTTAAGCTTGGCTCATGTTTTTGTTCTGTTTTATTGCTTTTATTTTGTTTTAACTACAGATGTTAAAGCCTTGGGACAGGTTTGAGTACTTCCCTCAAATGCCAACCATGATCTCATCTTTGTGAGTTTTTTATATCTAGTTTATCTACTTATTTAGTTTAATTAATTGTAGAATTCTATGATGATTATTGAAAGATAGAGTACGGTGAATATGATATTTTGATAATATTAAAAATTTCATGATGATATTTTTTATTATTTAATAGTTCTTAATTTAGTTCTACTTTATTTTTTTAATTAAAAAATATCTCTCTAAATAGTAAAAAACATGATCTTAACTAAATTTAACTACTCTTTTGAAATTTTATCAAAATAGAATACATTTTACTAATTAATTATGTCTGTCAGTCTTTTCTTTATCATGAAACCTCATACTAATGGCAAGTGTTTTAATTATGTCTTTTATTTACCATGAAACCTCGTACTGCTGGCAAGTGCCTGCTTTATCTGGTTGGCATATGTTGTTGTTACGGTCAGATTAGAAAATAAAGAGAAGACGAGGTATGAGGAAATCATTAGTTAAATAAATTTAAAATTATGTTGCCTTTTCTTTCATGTATACTATTTTTAGCAACGTAGTTCTTTCTACAATTATTTGTTGTTACTTGTTTTAGAGTTTTAAAGGTGATATGACTTAAATATTTTTAATTTCATAGTAACTTTTTTAATCTTTGTATTCTTTTAGTAATTATTTAACAAAAATTTAATTAAGTAGGAAAATTTTATCAAAATAGTCTAAATATTTTTAAGTATGTAACTTAATAATTTATTAATATGTATACTAAAATCTTAAAAAGAAAAATTTTTGTAAATAATACAACTTTGATTTAATTATCCGATTACTAGAATTTAACTTGAATAATCTAGAGCTCTAAAAAGAGAAATGTGAAGAGTTCTTAAAATTTATGATTTCTAAAGTCCTTATTTAATTATTAATATTTAAAAATATAAACTAAAAATATATTATTAGATTACTAAACTGAATAATGGATATTGATGACTGGGTTGGATTAGATCGAATTTAATTAAACTTGATTTAATTCTAAAAAGTCACCGGACTTAAATTAGATTAAACCAAATTAATCTGAAATAAATTCATATATACAAATTTATAAATTTTACATATTAAATAAATAAAATTTTGTCTTTAAAAATTAAATTTAATAAATATTATATTATATTTATATTAAAATAAAATATTTTAAAATAAAAATAATGGGTTGGGCTATAATTTCGAACCCGCCAAATTAAAAAAACCTGCCAAATCCGCACCGCCAAATTGGCGGGTTTTGGCGGGGCGGGACGGGCCGGTCCGCCGGGCCGAAACTTTATATTTTTCTTTTTTGTTATTAAATAAAATAGTGGTTACTATTATAAAATTAATAATTATAGAATTTTTAAACACTTTTTTTTCATTTTTTGTTTTTATTCTTCTTTTAGTTATTAACTTTATTTATTTTATTTTACAATTTCGTTTATATGCTCAAATTATGTGACTTATTTTTTAAAATAAAGATGATTTTATTGACAAATATTATTTTGAACAATTTTATTAAAGTTAAAAATTAAAAAAAATAGTAAACAAATTATATTAAAATTTGACTATTTTTTATTTGTATTTTATTTTTTAATTATTATTTTTTGGTTAATTTTAATGAATTTTATTTTTCAAAAAAAAAAGTCAAGCGGGCTAGCCCGCCAACCCGCCAACCCGCCAATCCGCCATAAAGTGGGACGGGCTAGCATTTTGAACCCATTTTAGTTAGTGGGGTGGGCCGGTCCGCCCCATTTATGAGGCGGGCCTAGGCGACCCCTACATAATACGAACCGTATCCGAAAAATAACACACTGCGAAAGAGAATAACAAACTCAAACCTAGCAAAAAGGTGGAAACGCAGCCGTAGAGAGTATAATATGTCTGCATATAGGAAGGAAACTAGATAGTAGATACTATCTTTTTCTTTTTTGGTAAAGGGGTTTGCCCTACAAGCAGATCCGACCCAGAACCCGCCCGCCCCACCCAACTATCGTATCATGGCAATCATGCAGCTCGACAACTAGATTCCTTTGATCTCCTTAACACTTTGTCCAGGTCGACTAAATCTCCATTTTGGTATCTGAGATTCACGCGATTACTCATTTTGGTCTCCAAAATTTAAAATTACCTATATTGCCAGATTCAAGTTTAGACACCAATATAGTCCTTCAACTCTTTTCGGCAATGATTAAGCAAATAGAGTGCTGAGATGACACCCTTCCTATCACGTTGGACGCTGTAACGATTAGTTGATGTAGCAAGGATTATATTTGTATCCAATTTAGTCCCCTTTATTAAAACTTTGTTATTATAACTCAGATAAATAATAAGATAATTAGGGTTTTAGGGACTAAATTGGATACAAATACAATCATTACTACCTCAACTATCCGTTATAGCGTCCAACGTGACAAGAAGAGTGTCATCTCAGCATTTCATTTGCCTAATCATCACTGGAAAGAGTTGAGAGACCATATTGGTGCCAAAACTTAAATCTGGAGGACCAGTATAGATAATTTTAAATTTCAAGGACCAAAATGAGTAATCTCGTGAATCTGAGAGACCAAAACGGAGATTTAGTCGCCCAGGTCGTTGCCATCAATACCCGATTCCTCTGATCTCCTGAAATCTGGACTCGTTCTGGCACAAGACCTGTCATGGACGGCCGCTGCTATCTCCGCGAAAAGCTCGGCACTCGGGCAGCGCACACACTTGACACTACCTCGGACAGTGACGCGCCGCCGTCGCTCACTCCGGCGAGCCCAGTCCCTCCTGACATCGAATCGGTCCCTCTCTCCTCTTCTCTGGATGGCGGCGTCGAGGCTGATTCAGAAAGCGCTGTCAACCGACGATATCCACTCTTTGACACGTCATTAATCTGTTCTTTACTCGTTGCTGCTTGCTTTCTTCGCTCCACTACTAATGACTCCATGAACGCTGCTCATGTTCAGCGCTTCATTTCTATTTCTCGCCCAATGAACTTGCCCTTGTTGGAGTACATTCCCTTCTCCTTCGGTTGAGTTCTACCATGTACTTCCTTGGTTCAACATCGCTGCTGGGGATTCACTCCCGGATTGGCTCTGTTCTCTTGATAGGTTGAAACCGAAACCTGTACATTCATGCTTATTTGGCGAACCCTAAACCTGTTCTCTTCCAAAGGTAAACAATCGTATTCCCTTCTCTAAGTTGTTATATTCTACTGTCCAGTTAGCTGCACTAGTTATAGCTCCCATAGGACTGACCTCCTGTCTTTGAAACATAAATTGGTTTCTGATCTTCCATATTGCCCACCATGTAAAACCGATGCTGCTTATTAGTTCCCTCTGCAAATAACCTCCTTCCTTCCTAATCCTTTTCATAGTTTCTAGGAACAAACTGCCAAACGAGGTGACTATCTTATGAGTAATGTAATTTAAAAAAAAAAAACACTTCTTTGAGGGACACCTTTGGTCTTTGTACACAACCAAATGTCAATATGTGACTTTTCTTATTGGTTTATATTTTAAAAATAAACCTAAAATTAATTTATATTATTAATTAGTTATTAATAAATAAAAACATTACACTTTAATATTAATAAAATATTAAAATATTATTATAATTTACTTGTATATTATTAGTATATTTTTGGATCCAATAAAAATATATATTGTAATTTACCACAAAGACCAAGATTAACCTGTATATATAGATGTAGATTCAAACAGTCATCAATGAGATTCTTCACATCATCATTATCTGCTCCATATGTTTTTCAATGCCTGTTATTTTCTCTAAGTCAAAATCTTCTCTGTTGTAGATCATAAAGAAGACTGCTGCTGACTACATTGGCATATTGGTTTCTATAAGATGACTTCTTCTTCTTCTTCATCCACTGCTCCTCAATTCAAATATGACGTCTTCATAAGTTTTAGAGGTTCAGACACTCGCCGTGGCTTTTTCAGCCATTTGCTTACAGCATTACGTCAGAAAAAGATTCATGTATATGTAGATTATAACCTTAAAGAAGGAAATGAAATATTACCAGCACTTTTCGCAGCAA
Organism: Arachis duranensis; assembly: GCF_000817695.3. NCBI lineage: Eukaryota > Viridiplantae > Streptophyta > Magnoliopsida > Fabales > Fabaceae > Arachis > Arachis duranensis. The sequence goes on along the minus strand of NC_029773.3, from coordinate 87,282,970 downwards.
TTGAACAATCACAAATTGCATTAGTTATTTTCTCGAAAGACTATGCCTCTTCGAAATGGTGCTTAGAAGAGCTTGTCAAAATAACTGAATGCCAAAAAGAGAAGGGTCAAATCATCATACCTATTTTCTACAATGTAGAGCCTTCAGAAGTGCGACATCAGAAGAGGTCCTATGCAGAAGCATTTGTTAAACATGAAAATGATTTCAAGGACAAAGTCAATAAATGGAGAGCTGCACTGAAGGGAGTCTCAGATTTATCAGGATTCCATTCCAAAAATTTTAGGTTTGTGTTTCTTTTTTTAAATATATGACATTTTTGTTCTAAACTTTTGAAATGCACGAGCTATTTTTTTTTATTTTTTAGATAGAAATTAAACAACAAACATCCAATCATAGGTGAAACTATAATTAATCTTTTTATAAGTTAGAAGAATTTTTCAATTTCCATTAATAATAATAATGATATGATAATGATGATGCTCTTTTCTTTGTCAGCAGAAGTGAGGCTGGGCTCATTGAAGAAGTTGTCAAACACATTTTGAAAACTTTAGATGATATGCACCCAGCTTATGACTTTCAAGGCCTTGTTGGAATTAATAAACCAGTCGACGAACTTGAGTCAATAGTTTTTGCCAATGGCTCAAAAGATATTCGTGTTATAGGAATTTGGGGCATGGGTGGCATTGGTAAGACTACTATTGCCACTGTATTATTTAACAAACTGTGTTCTCAATATGAAAGTCGTCATTTTCTAGCAAATGTCAGAAAGGAGTCAGAGAAGTGGGGAATAATTCAGTTAAGAGACAAAATTCTTTCTGTATTCACAGACGAAAAAGATTTAAACATTGGTGTTCCCAACGGAGTACCGAAACATGTTTTGAGAAAACTTCGTCGCAGAAAGATTCTTGTTGTTCTTGACGATGTTAGTACTTCTGATCAAATCACAAACTTAGTTGGAGGACATAATTGGTTGGGTCCTGGTAGTAGAATCATTGTTACAACTAGGGATAAACATGCAATTTGTAAAGCGGATGACATATACAAAGTAAAGGCATTGGAATCTAGTGATGCCCGACAGCTGCTAAGTTTGCATGCCTTTGATGGAACTGATGGGCATTGCCTTGAATTGCACTGGCATAATCTTGTGTCGAAAATGGTTGAATATGCTAAAGGCATCCCATTAGGATTGAAAGTTCTGGGTTCTTTTCTTTATGGCAAATGCTTTGAAGAATGGGAATGTCAATTCCAGAAGCTTCAGAAAATGCCCTTTCCAGAGATTCATAATGTGTTGAGATTAAGTTATGAAGGATTGGATCACCAAGAGAAGAGCATATTTTTATATGTTGCTTGTTTCTTCAAAGAGGATGAAGGAAAGGTTACTGTAGAGAATTTATTAGATGCTTGTGGTTACTCAACATCTATTGCATTAAAAACTCTCCAAGATAGAGCTCTTATAAGTATTGAACATTGTGTATCCATGCATGACTTGATTCGAGAAATGGGCCGATGGATTGTGCGTCAACAAAGCATCAATAAGCCTGGAGAACAACGTCATTTATGGGATCCTCATGACATTCATCGTGTATTGAAACATAGAGAGGTATGAAAACTTTTATTGTGACATTTTTCCATTTAAAATAGATAAAATAATTGAAGAAGATTCTATGGTTATCATTCCATGAAACATATAATTAAGTAGATTTATTTGTTTTGGACAGGGCACGGACCATATTGAAAGCTTAACCTGGAACATGTCAAGTGTTAGTGCTGACATAAGCCTAAGTCCTCATTTGTTTGCTAGAATGGAAAATCTAAAACTTCTGAGGTTTTATTACAATAATAATAATAGCAGTGATTATTACTATTATTATTATTATTGTTCGGATAATAGCACGTGCCAAGTGCATCTTCCAGAAGGTCTTGAAATACTGCCACAGAAACTACGACTCTTTCATTGGGACAATTACCCTGCAAAATCCTTTCCAACAACATTCAATGCAGAGTGTCTTGTTGAACTTCGTATGAAAGAAAGTCGCGTTGAAAAGCTCTGGGATGGTGTACAGGTAAGTGAAAAATTATATTGTACTATATTATATGTGGTTTACTTCAATTCTTTATTCAACTGCATTCAATTCATGCAAAATCAAATTATATTACACGAAATAGATAGTCATTCTTATTTTTGATAATGCCGATATACAATGTAAAAACATCAAGTATGATCATGTGTGAAATGACATTATCAAATTATGAAAAAGAGAAACACCGAATTGGCCACTGAGTTTCCAAAACGGTTCCCTCGAAAACTTTTTAAGTATAAACATAGTGATGTCATTTCTCCCACTCTCTGAATGATTTTCCAAAATCAACTACACTTTTTCAACGGGTTCCATTTGCATATCTGAATATCCGATGACTCCACCATTGCACATGCATGATGATGCATTTATAATTCAAATGATTAATTAGATGGACGACTAGGATGTATACAAGATATTCGATGCCAAAATTATAAAAGAAAGTTAAATGAATGAAAGTCAATCTATTATCCTCTTGCCAGCTAATCCTTAATTTTCTAGAGTTTAATCTAGTTATTTATTTTCTGAATCAATTACTAGCATGAAGCATCTAATTTTGTATATTTTTATTCATTTTAGGATATACCAAATATGAAAAGGATTGTTCTTAATGGATCCAAACAATTGATCGAGATTCCAGATTTATCTAAAGCCTTGAGTCTTCAAGAATTAGAACTCATGGGATGCATAAATTTGCTTTCGGTTCACCCATCAATTTTTTCTCTCCCAAAACTTGTTACGGTGACCCTATGGAATTGCCGAAGGCTTGAGAAACTTCCAGGTGAGATGCCTTAATATAAAAGTAATTAGTGTTAAATGAACAAATCCCTTTTTAATATCTCCCAATCAAGTTTCCTTTTTCAGCTTTTTTCCCCTTCTTCTCATATGTTGCACTAATTTTTTTCTCTTTCTCCTCCTCATCCTTATGATTGTTGTGTTTTCTTTTTAACATTTTTTTCATTCTTTTGTGTTTTTTTTTCCATTTTTTTATTTTCTTTTTTAAGTAATTATTAATGTATTTATTAAAAAGTTTTCTGTGAGAGAAAGTATGCTAGAGATATAAGTAATTTATATGACATCAATGCTTTAAATATATTCCCTTAAGATTTTACTAATAATTGTCATTTGTTATCTTGTTAAATTTATTAATATTGGAAACATCTAAATTCTTTTTAATAAATACATTATAAGCTCATTGATTTTTTTTTTTTCTTTCTTACGTTTACATGGTTTAGGGTGGTGTGAAGTGAAAAAGGAAGTATTGATTGAAGCATCAGCGTCATCAACATCATCGTGCTCAGGATCATCACATACTTCCCGCTCCAAGTTTCAGTACTTAAACTTGGATGGATGTGTGAATCTGATGCATCTGCCAGACAGCTTTTCTAATCTCACCACTCTTAAAGTGCTTTATCTTGGAGGGTGCATAAAATTAGACACATCAAATCTATACATCTTATTTAATGCCTTGTCTTCTTTAACACAGCTAGACTTGGATGGGTGTGATAAGTTGTATGAAATCCCACATAACATCAGCAACTTATCATTGTTAGAGTCGTTATCACTCAGGGAAACTAATGTGAAGAGCATTCCAGAAACTATCAGACACCTTCCACGCCTCAGAAATCTCTACTTAACCAGTTGCACGGTGCTCCGGTCAATTCCTCGAATTCCACCATCCCTCCATTGTTTAACAGCCAATAACTGCAAATCGTTGGAGAGAGTGTTCACTCCAACACCTGAACTACTCCAACAACACCTCGCATCCTATGAAAAGGAGTATTATATTGGAGGCACGGTTTTTTCATTCAGGAATTGCCCAAATTTAAAGAAAGATTCAATTGATGCTATTCGTGAATATGTCAAGTGCTGCAATGAAGAGAAGAGATCAATGAGAGAT
>NC_029773.3:87216910-87278961 GCF_000817695.3 Arachis duranensis | reverse complement strand
GAAAGCGTCATTGATGCATGCATGAAACATTTACCATTCTCACCTCTCTGTTTTTGTTTGTTTTTGTTTTTTGTTGTTTAATTGCTGAGTTCTATTTTCTTGCTAGTTGTAGTATGTATGCACATTTATGAGATTGTTGGAGTTCTGACTACGATTTTTGGTTAATGAAGACAAGCTCTGACTATTTTTTGCTATCAAATATTTCTGATTGTAAATTACACACCGAAATCATCATTTACCTGTATTACAGGTACATAATTATCATATCAGAAAAAAAAAAAAATCTCAAGTTCTCCATGCATTTGTGTTGCCTTAAGAATTAGTATAGCTTTTTTTTTTTTTTAACTTTTCATTACCTTATGAAACAATTATAGTAACATTACAATCATTATTAATTAAAATTCGCCTTTTCATTACCTTATGAAACAATTATAGTAACATTACAATAATTATTAATTAAAATTCGCCTAACTAACCATATTGACTCCTTAGCTTTATTTATCTTTTTTTTTTTTTTTGTCCCCTTCAATCTATAATATGATACCAATAATAATCAAAAGAAACTAAGTCAGAATATGGTAATTGACAAGTAGTCAAATTGTATCTTGTTTAGATTTTATTGGAGGAGATACGACCGTGGAGGAGGCTGACCAGCTGCAGAGGAGCAAGAAAAAGCTTTGAAATGATGGGGGCACTTATATCGGAGATACTTCCAGGATCCCCAGAGAGGAGGATTGGATGTACGAGAAGACCACTTTTGTGGGAGCCAAAGGAAGAAGGAATATATGCTGATCTGGTAATTCATCGTAGCATAGAGAAATATGAGGACTCTGAAGACTCGGATGAGGAAATGACCAAGGAAGGGGAGTCTTACGATGAAGAGGAATCGGGGATGACGGAAGAAATGTTTGACTGGAGCCAAGCACAAAGGGAAGCTTACAGGAGGGTACGAAAGGAGGAGAGAGCAATTCCTTCCATCACTGTGAACCGTTTACAGAATGGCATTTTCAACATCCAAGTAAATAAAGCTGAGAAGAAAAGACTAGAAAGGCAGTGGAAACATACCTTGATTATCAAGCTGTTGGGAAGGAGTGTTTCTTAGGGGGTACTTAAGAGAAGGCTCGACACAATGTGGGCGAAATCTGGAGGGCTAGACTTGATTGATCTAGGGAATAACTTCTTTGCGGTCAGGCTATTCAATGAAGATGACTACTGGTATGTTCTAGAAGGAGGACCATGGATGCTTTTCGATCATTACCTTACTATCCGCCTATAGACGCCAGACTTTAATCCCTTCGGTGCGTCGATTAATAAAATAGCTGCATGAGTCCGTCTTCCTGACTTGCCCATTGAGTACTATGAAGAGATTCCTGAGGACAGTTGGAGGCCAGATAGGGAAAACCCTTAAGGTTTATATGAACACTGCCAATCAGTCAAGAGGAAAATTCGCAAGACTGTGTGTGGAGATTGATCTGAGCAAGCCTCTAGATGCCAAGTATTTGGTGACCAAAACTGATCTGAGCAAGCCTCTATTTCCCTAAATTGGATACAAATATAACTTTCGCCATGTCAGCTAGCCGTGACAGCGTCCAACATGACAGGAAATGTGTCATCTCAACACTCCATTTGTCTAATCATCACCGAAAAAAGTTGAAGGACCATATTGGTGCCGAAACTTGAATCTGGAGGACCAGTATAGGTAATTTTGAATTTTGGAGACCAAAATGAGTAATCGCGTGAATTTCAGGGACTAAAATGGAGATTTAGTCGACCAAAACTATTTCATTCAATAATCAATTATCAGAGTTTACATAGGTTAGTGCGGTAAATTTGGGCATGTTAATGAAGGTTGTATGCAAGCGCGGAGCCAACGGCATTAGCCCAAAGGTAATCTAACCCTGAGGAAAACTAAAGCAACTCTGAGCCTGTTTCAGTCTCTCAGCCCAATCAACCAAAAGAAACCTTGGCCCACTTTTTCCCCATACCTTCCTCAAACATACCCAACCCACTCTTTCAAATGAAACAGTGATAGAGGAGACCCCTATGGACCCAAACCTTAACCCAAAACCTTCGGACCCAAATGTTCCGTACTTCTCTAGATCAGACTTAGATGAATTTATGGCAGAAGGCACTTTGGCTGTGCTGGAATGGGGTAATAGAGATGCTCCCGTAGGGGAGGATATGAACTCGGCCTAAATGGGCCCATATGGTTCTCACAGTACATCTTTGAACACTGAAGCCTTAAGCTTCCTTCTTTTCTTTTTATAGTGATGATTATTTTCTTGTGCAATGCTGCCCAAATTTTACTAGAATTTTGAAGGATTATGTGTCTAAATACAAACCGGACTATCGACCAAAAAAAAAAAATTACAAACCGGACTTAGTTGCGATACAGGAGACGAGGTGCAGTGTACAGTTGCATACAATGCTATTAAAAAAAAGTGTTTGATATAGTGTCTAAAAGATATTGTCTAATTATTAAAATAAGTTAAATAATTAATTAAAAATTTAAAAGTATAAAAGTTAAAATTTTTTTAATATTTTAAAATTATTATAAAAGGTAATTTAGGCAAAAGTTGGACACCAAACAAAATACACTATGGTAGCGTTTGTTTTGAGGTACTAAGACACAGACTGAGAGACTGAGACACAGTATCATGTTTGTTGGTTCAGAGACTGGTACTAAAATTTCTGTCTCTGTCCCTAAAATTTCAATAGTTCAGTACCTCCAAAAAGTAGGGACACAGAGAATTGAAATTTTTATAGATAGAGACTGAAATTTTGATAACATTTTATACCTAAAATACCCTCTTTTCAATTAATTGATTGCAATTTTATCCTTTGTACAAATTAAATTAGAGTTTTATTTTTGTTTCAATTTCTGTCTCTCACTTTGCACCAAACAGAATACTGAAATTTATTTCGGTCTCTATCTCTCAGTCTCTGTCTCTCAATCTCTGTCTTTCAGTCTCTGTCTCTCTATCAAACACTACCTATAGAATTGGCCATAAAAAAAAACAAGTTTTAACTTCAGTTTGGTGATTGATGCTCAGGGGTTCTCAGGAGGATTATGGCTCATATGGAATAATCCCAATCTTTCGATTCAAAAGATAAGTAGAAATGAACAACCTTTGCACATCTCAATTTCAGACAATCTCAGGGAATGGTTCCTTACTATCGTCTATGCTAATCCAAACGAAGAAAGGAAGAAGGAGTTGAGAAATTATATTGCTGATCTAGTCCCTACGATAAACTGTTCTTGGATGCTCTGCGGGGACTTCAATGATATAAGTGACATAAGTGAAAAGAAAGGAGGGCGCTTTACCTAGAGAGGTCTGATTTGGCAGGGGAGAGAGAGAGAGAGTCTTCAAGCGTTTAGATAGGGCCATATCTAATCGTGATTGGAGGATTTGTTTTCATGAGGCATTTGTAGAGACTCTATTGCGACTAAAATCCGATCACCATCCATTCTGATTAAGTGTGTAGGTAACAGTCATGTTCTTAAAAACAAGCCATTTCGGTTTGAATACAGGTAGATGCAACACAATGGGTTTCAGCCTTTTCTCAAGAATACCTGGAACAGAGATTTGGCCCTTAATCAATCTATAAAGGTGTTTGTGGAAAAAGTTAAGTAGTGGAACCACAACACTTTCAGAAATATTTTCAATCAGAAGAGGATAATTCTCAACAAGTTGAAGGGGATTTAGAACTCTCCTATATATGGGAAAAGCGAGTTCCTGGACAATTTGGAGGAAGATCTTAACAAAGAACTAGCGGTGATGTTGGACAGAGAACATATGTTTTGGATTCAAAAATCCAGAGAGACTTGGATGGTTGACGGAGATCATAACACAAGATATTATCACACCAACGCCATTATCCACTGAAGAAGAAACAAGATTTTCAAGCTAAGAGACTCTGGTGGTAGTTGGATAGATAAGCTGGACAATCTCAAAATTCATGTCTGCTCCTACTTCAAGCATCTGTTCTAGGAAACCAATCCCAACAGAGATTGTAATATTCATACGCAGACTATCTACCCAAAGATGGAACCAGGCTACATGCTCAAAATGATGAGAAGCATTGTAGAGGCTGATGAGTTAGAACAAGCCATATTTTCCATGGGTTCTCTCAAGGCCCCTGGTGAAGATGGTTTCCAACAAGTTTTTATAAAGATAATTAGGAACTAGTAGGTAGCAGTTTGAAGAGTTTTGTCATGAACTTCTAGTCCAACCCTAGTAATATTAAGGAGGTTAATGACACTTTCCTTGCTTTGATCCCCAAGATTGATCAACCAGAATTCGTTACTCAGTTCAGGCCTGTTTCCTTATATAACGCTTCTTACAAAATGACTACAAAGGTAATTTCCAATAGGCTTAAGTTTGTCCTATATAAAATAATTTCTCATGCTCAATCGAGCTTTATTCCAGATAGAAGAATACAAGATAATATAGTGATTGCCCAAGAGATTATTCATAGTATGAGAAGATCCAATGCGAGAAAAGGGTCCATGGCTATAAAGATAGACCTAGAGAAGGCTTATGACCATCATAATTGGAATTTTGTTGGAAAATGCCTTATGGAATTCAGCCTACCCCAGAAATGATTCACATTATTATGCAATACATTCGGACAACAAGCTTCCAGGTTTTATGGAATGGGGAGCCTTTGGAAAAGTTTACACCGTGTTGTAGTATTAGACAAGGGGACTTTTTGTCTCCCTATATTTTTGTTATTTATATGGACAGATGATCACATTTGATTGAAGATAAGGTTGTCGAGGGCGAATGGAAGCCTTTCAGAATTGGTAAGCATGGTCTGGCCATCTTGCATTTGATGTTTGTAGATGACTTGATGCTCTTCGGGAAAGCTTCTTGTAACCAAATGGAGGTTATTAAATCCTGTTTGGATCATTTTTGTGAAGTATTGGGACAGATAGTGAATGACCAAAAATACAAGTTTTCTTCTCCAAGAAGGTTAAGCCAGTTAAGAGACAGGAGATTGTTGATCTTGCAGGTTTCAAGGAGACGAGGGAAGTTGGTAGATACTTGGGGGCCTACATCTTAGAAGGAAGAGGTACTAAACGAAGCTATAGTCATATTATTAACAAGGTGAAGGATCGTTTGCAGGGATGGAAACGAGATAGCTTATCGATGGCGGGAAGAGTTGTTCTAGCTCAATCAGCCATCACACCTATAGCCTTTTTTCCAATGCAACATAGCAGGATCTAAAAGTCTATCTGCAATCAGGTGGAGAAAGAGCAGCAACGCTTTATCTGGAGCGACGATCAAAATAGGAGAAAGGCACATCTCATAAATTGGAACACTTTGTGTTTCCCAAGGAGGCAATGAAGAGAAGAGATCAATGAGCAATGCTAGGATTTTTGTTTTTTATTGTTTAATTGCTGAGTTCTGTTTTCTTGCTAGTTGTAGTATGTATGCACATTTCTGAGATTGTTGGAGTTCTGACTATTTTTTGTTATCAAATATTTCTGTTCGTAAATTACACACCGAAATCATCATTTAATTGTATTACACGTACATAATTATCATATCAGAAAAAAATCTCAAATTCTCCATGCATTTGTGTTGCCTTAAGAATTAGTATAGCTTTTTTTTTTTAACTTTTCATTACCTTATGAAACAATTATACCAACATTACAATTATTATTAATTAAAATTCGCCTAACTAACCATATTGACTCCTTAGCTTTATTTATCTTTTTTTTTTGTCCCCTTCAATCTATATACTATGATACCAATAATACTCAAAAGAAACAAAGACAGAAGATGGCAATTGACAAGTAGTCAAACTGTATCTTGTTTAACTAAAGGGTGATTTTATTATAATCAAATTGGAATATAATAATGTGGGAGCTTGACAAAACGAAAGAAAGATCCTTCATACAACACTCCAAAAATGCCAATTTCAATTTTCAAGTTCATAGCAATTTCAGAATTTGGCTAAAATATTTCAAGGACTAAAAATAGGTTTCCAAAATGACAAGTAAAATACGATGAAGATGTATACAGCTAATCAGCGATCAATTAAGTAACTAATATCTACCTAATTTTTAGGAGTAAAAATCTAAAATAATTCTTGAAATTTACATCATATCTCAAGTTTACGTGCTCTTTGCCGCTATAAAAAAAAGAAGATATTTTTAGCGATAAATATTTAAGGGCAATAATATAATGGCCACTATATTTTTTATTTAACTTATATTTTTACGACAATTATATATTTATCGTTATTACTATATGTTATAATGATAATTATATATTTTTTGTGACTATTAAAAATGTCTTTACGGTAATTATATAATTGCGGCTAAAATTTTTTAGTGACAAAGTATAAGACGATTAATGTCTAACTACTAGTAAATTTATTGGTGACTATTTTTATTGCCATTAAAAGTAAAACAAATGTCTACTAAAAGTATTTTTTTTTTAAAAGTGTGTGAAAAGAAGCAAAATTATTCTTTTGATTTTAAAGTAAAAATTTGTGACTATTGACTAAAGCAGTAACAAGTGCTGACATATTGAAGCTTTAACTTAGATAATCATGATTGCCAAATATGAAACTTGATAAGTTTAGAAGAAATAAGTTAATAAAATGGTGATTTGGATAATTAAACTAGTCAAGTTATAATTTTTTGTTTGATCAAGATTGAATAACAAGTTTAGTTAAAATTTTTGACTTAGTCAAAAATTCAATCATTAGCTAGTCATGTATTGAAAATAAGGTGCACATGATACGGTTAAGTTGATATTTATCAACTTGTTATACAACTTGATAAAATTGTACAAGATGACAAATTGATAAGATTAAGTTGATATTTATTAATTTGATAAAAATTGAACAAGTAGTATGATAAGTTGTATGCACGTTTCTGAGATTGGTGGAGTTCAAGTTTACTATCAACTTGAACAACATTATCCACTTCTAGTGGTTTTAGGATTTCAGCTTGGAAGTCGAAATTGTGTGTGCAGAATGCTCATGAGACTTTAGTTCCATTTATAAAAGTTCATTCATATCATCCTATAATGCAATTGCATTTGTGGTCTTTAATGTTCATGGATAGGATTGGTTTCTCCTTCCTATTTTGACATATTTTGCTTTCAGTGATTCAACTTTATCTAGCAATATTGATTCCTAGTTCTAAGGAATAATCCTCAGCACCAAGCCATGCAAAGAATGATGCAACTGATTCTGCACGACTCCAACTCTTAAAATTTGCCACGTATCTTTATTAAAAAGTAATATATCTTTCATAGTTATAATTAAAGTGATCTAATCTTTGGGTGTAATAATATATCTTAAAAAAATTTTAAATAAATTTTTTTTTGGTATTGCACGAATTTTGAATAAGAATATAAACTAGTTATACAATTTAAATATATTATTATTCAACTACTCGCAGTCTCAAATAATACCAAAAATAATTCATGGCATTGATACCTTTCATGCTTCCTAGATTAAATATGATGTCTTTAATAGTTTTAGATGTTCAAGCACCTAATGCAGTTTTCTTAGTTATTTGCATAAAACATTGGAAAGAAAAAGAGTTAAAACATATGTTGATTACAAACTTAGAGAAAGCAATGTATAATTATCAGCATTTTTTATGGCAATTGAGCAATAAAAATTTCACTGCTTATATTATTAGAAGATTACACATCATCAAAATAATGTTTAGATGAGCTCTTTAAGATAATTGAACACATGAAAAAATATGGATAAATTGTGATACTCACATGCTACAATTTTGATCTATCAGATATACGCCATAAAAATTTAATATATATTAAATTGAATAATATAAAATAAACTCATTAAATGAATTAATACGATATAAATTAAAGAACTTTAAATAAAAATATAAATTGAATAGAAAATTTCTGTGCATGACACAAGGATCGCACGTACATCACACGAGAATCTAAATTAGTTATACAATCTCATCAACACCAATTGGATTAACAATCTCGCTGCATGCTTGTTAAGCACATGCCTAGTGACATAGAGGCGGTTCACCTGGATCATCAAATCTATTTTTATCGTAGAATGGAGAATTTTTAAAGTGACTATAAGCTACAATAACTTCAAATATCTGACCAATGATATCTATTTTATTAGCTGCTCTATTAATGACACCACATATCCTCTCAACTAATGGTGTTGTATTGAGCGATAGTGCAATACACATGATACAAATAGTCCTTCAGAACATCAACATTTCTCATATTTTTTCCAAATCTTAAATCTCTTGCTAAGAATTGAGAGGTCGTGAGGCTTCTTGGCTATTTCATCAAATTTATACTAAGATTTTCGTATATAGTATGGTAGCAGCTCTCATTTGTTTAATTTCTCTAAAATCTTAGGTTACAACATAGTAATATCCATGTTGTGGGACTACACAATCAAAATAAAAAATTGGAACTGATGAAGCCAAAGCACCATGAGCAATATGAGAATACTTTTGACGAAATATTGCTACAAGAATCCCACCATAAGAGCCTCCATAATCAAGTTTAGGAGAATTATAAGCATTTAAACTTTTCTTGATGTATAGACGAACAACAACATAGTTTGCTAATGCATGTGCTGAGTTCAAATACTCCATGGTACTTGTACTTCTCAATATATAGCGTTGTCTTTGAGAAATCCAACAGTATTGGTTCCCAATTCTCTGGAATTCTCAGCACCAAGCCATGCAAAGGTTGGTGAAACTGATTCTGCACGACTCCAATTCTTGAAATTTGTCACGTATCTTTATTGGAAAGTGATGTGTCTTTCAGGATAATAATTGAAGTGGTCTAATCTTTGGGTGTATTAATATATCTTAGGAAATTCTAAATAGAAATTTTTCTTGCGGTTTTGAATGAGAATCTAAACTAGTTATACAATTTATATATAATATTACTCAACTAATATAGCGATACTAAACATAATTCATGGGAATCCAAATGAGTTATACACTTATTACATATATTACTTAGTTATCCAAGTGAATGTTCTAGAGTATGACGAATTGCAAGCCCAAGTTGTTCAGTAGTTAGTTCTGGTAATTACCAAGGTGATTCACATCAAATCATTCATCCTTTGATTTCTTTTGATACCTCCCATGCTTCCTAGATAAAATATGATGTCTTTAATCGTTTTAGATGTTCAAGCACACAATGCAGTTTTCTTAGTCATTTTCATAAAGCATTAGAAAAAAAAAAGAGTTAAAACATATGTTGATCACAATTTACAAACTTAGAGAAGGCAATGAATAGTTATCAGCATTTTTTACGGCAATTGAGCAATCACAAATTCCATTGCTCATATTATTAGAAAATTATACATCTTCAAAATGATATTTGGATGAGCTCTTCAAGACAATTGAACATGTGAAAAAGTATGGACAAATTGTGATACTCACATGCTACAATTTTGATTTATCAAATGTACACCATAAAAATTTAATATATATTGAATTGAATAATATAACATATACTGATTAAATGAATTACTACTATATAAATTCAAGAACTTCAATATAAACTAAGTAGAGATTTTTTGTGCAAGACACAAGGATTGCACAAGAATCTAGACTAGTTATACATTCTCATCAACACCAATTGAATTAACCATCTCGCTGCATGCTTATTAGTCACATGCCTAGTAATCTAGAGGTTGTTCATCTGGATCATCAGATCTATTTATATCATAACATAAAGAATTTTTAAAGTGGCTATAAGCTACATTAACTTCAAATATCTGACCAATAATATCTGTTTTATTAGTTACTACATCAAAGACACCACATATCCTCTCAATTAATGATGTTGTACTGATAGTCCTTCAGAACATCAAATTTTCTCTTTTTTTTTCTTACCAATATTTTTGGATAGTATGGTAATAGCTCTCACTCGTTTCTCTAAAATCTCAAGTTACAACATAGTAATATCCATGTTGTGGGACTATTCCATCAAAACAAAGAATTGGAGCTGATGAAGCTAAAGCACCATGAGCAATATGAGGATACTTTCGACAAAATCTTGCTACAATCACTCCACCATAAGAGCCTCTATAATCAAGTTTAGGAGAATTATGAGCATTCAAAGTTTTCTTGATGTGTAGACAAACAATAGCATAATTAAGTCTGCTAATGCCTACGCTGAGTTCAAATACTCCATGGTACTTGGATTTCTCAAAGATTCTTTATATGATCCAAATGTAAATGATTTTTCATAATACCTATGCTCAACATATAGAAGAAGATCATTGAAATGAGGAGCATGATCTTTGAAAAATCCAGCACTATTGATTTCTTGTTCTAAGAAATTCTCAGCACCAAGCCATACAAAGATTGGTGCACCTAATTCTACACGACTCCATTTCTTGAAATTTATCATGTATCTTTATTGGAAAGTGGTGTAGCTATCAGGGTTATAGTTAAAGTGGTCTATTCTTTGGGTGTAGTAATATTTCTTAGAAAATTCTAAATAAAAGTTTTTCTTGGTTTTGCACGAACTTCGAACGAGAATCTAAACTAGTTATGTAGTTTACATATATTATTACTCAACTATTCTAGAGGTAATAAAACAATTCATGGAAATTTAAATGAGTTATACAGTAATTACATATATTACTTAGTTATGCAAGTGAATGTTCTAGACTATGACGAACAACAAGCCCAAGTTGTTCAACAGTTGGTTTTGATCATTATGAAGATAATTCACATCAAATCACTCATCTTTCGGTTTCTTTTTTTTTGCATCCTATGCTCCCCAGATCAAATATGATGTCTTTATTAGTTTAAGAAGTTTAAACACCCAATGTGGTTTCTCAGTCATTTGCATAAAGGAGTGGAAAGAAAGAGTTGAAACATATGTTGATTACATATTTAGAGAAGGCAATGAATGGTCATTAGCATTTTTTAGGGTAATTGAGCAATCACACATTTTACTGCTCATATTATTAGAAGATTATGCATCTACAAAATGATATTTGGATGAGCTCGTCAAGATAAAGGATATGGACAAATTGTGATACTCGCATGCTACAAATTTTGATTTGTACGCCATAAAAATAAAATATATATTGAATTGAATAATATAAAATATACTGATTAAATGAATTAATACGATATAAATTCAAGAACTTCTAATAAAAATATAAATTGAATAGAAATTCTTTGTGCATGACATGAGGATCGCACGTATATCCTATGCGAATCTAAACTAGTTATGCATTGTCATCAACACCAACTGGATTAACCATCTAGCTACATGCTTGTGAATCTCATGCATATTCATCTAGAGACGGTTCATCTGGATCATCAGATCTATTTATATCATAGCATGAAGAATTTTTATAGTGATTAAAAGCTACAACAACTTCGAATATTTTACCAATGATATTTGTTTTATTAGCTGCTCCATCAATGATCACATATCTTCCAAACTAATGTGCATTGTACTGAGCAGCAGTGTAATTCACATGATGAAAATAGTCATTTGAAACTTCAACTTTTCTCATTTTTCTTCAAATCTCAAATCTCTTGCTAAAAATTGAGAGGTCATCATGAGGCTTTTTGGGTATTTCCTCAATTTTATACCAAGATTTTTGTATAGCATGATAGCAACTCTCACTTGTTTCTCTAACATGTTGTGGGACAATACCATCAAAATAAAGAATGGGAGCTAATAAAGCCAAAGCAGCATGGGCAACATGAGGATACTTTCAATGTAACCATGCTGCAAGCATTCTACCATAAGAGCCTCCATAATCAAGTATTGGAGAATTATGGCATTCAAAGTTTTCATGATGTGTAGAATAGCAGCATAGTTTGCTATTGCTTGCGCTGAATTCAAATACTCCATGGAACTTGCATTTCTCAAAGCTTCTTTATGTGATCTAAATCTATCTATGCTCAATATATAGAAGAAGATCATTGAAATGAGGAGCATTTTCTTTGAGAAATCTATCAGTATTGATTCTCTGTTCTAAGGAATCCTCAGCACCCAACCATGTAAAAATTGGTGCACCTGATTTTGGACTACTCTAGTTTTTGAAATTTATTAATATCTTTATTGGAAAGTGATGTAGCTTTCAGGGTTACAGTTGAAGTGGTCTAAATATAAACTAAATAGAAATTTTTTGTGCATGACACGAGGATTGCACGAGAATCTAAACTAGTTATACATTAGCATCACTACCAATTGGATTAACCATCTCGATACATGCTTGTCAATCTCATGCCTAGTCATCTAGATCATCAGATCTATTTATCATAGCATCTAGTCTGCAAAAATTTTCTTCGTATCGTATGAACATTGTACGAGAATCTAAACTAGTTATACAATTATTATATATTACTCAACTATTCTTGCGATAATAAAAATAATGCAAGGGAATCTAAACAAGTTATACACTTATTACATATATTATTTAGTTATGCATGTGAATTTTTTAGATTATAATGAACATCACGTCCATGTTATTTCAACAGTTTGTTCTGGTAATTACATAGGCAAGTCACATCAAATCACTCATCTTTCGATTGGTTTTGATACCTCCCATTCTCGTCACATCAAATATGATATCTTCATCAATTTTAGAAGTTCAAATACTCAACGCGATTTTCTCAATCATTTGCATAAAGCGTTGGAAAGAAAAGGAATAGAAACATATGTTGATTATAAAGCTTTTTTATATGATCTAAATAGAAATGATTTTTCATAATACCTATGCTCAATATATAAAAGAGGAGCACTGAAATGAGGAGCATTATATTTGAAAAATCTAGTAGCATTGATTTTCTTATCTAAGAAATTCTCAACACCAAACCATGCAAAGACCGGTGCACTTCATTTTGCACATACTTTTATCAAACAGTCATGTAGCTTTTAGGGGTTATAGTTTAAGTGGTACAATCTTTAGATGTAGTAATATATCTTGAAAAACTCTAATGAAAATATAAATTTAATAGAATTTTTTTTTTTGGCATCACACGAACATCGTACAAGAATCTAAACTAGTTATGTAATGATTTTCAATTGAACCAATTTATATCCTGAACTTTAAGACATGACTCAAATTGACCCTTCCATCTAGTTCTGTCATAAAAAAAATGATGTGACACCCAGACCTTACCACATATCTCTCCTTCTTCGTCTTTCAGGATAACACCTCTACCTCTTTCATTTTTAACTCTTCATCTTTTTGTCTCTCAACTCGTAACTCGCTCTCTCAACCCGTAACTCCCTCTCTCCCAACAATGCTGCTGTCTTCCTTCTCAATACGTCACAGCCCCTCCCTCCAACCCGTTGCAGCACCTCCGTCCAACTCTCCTTCATCGTTGCTCATTCCTCACGCCGCCATCTGCGTCTTTAAACTCGTCACGCCGTTGTGTCCGTCCCTGGGCTCGATGCGTCGCTGTCTCCCTTTCAGTCAGTAATAGCGCCACTGTCTCCCTCTCTCAACCCTCCTCCTCACCGCCTCACCATTCAACACAGTGGTACTTTGCCCACTACTTACCTTAATTTTTGTTGATTGATATTGATGGTTTGATTTAATTGTTTAGAGTTTTCAAATTTTGGATTTTGTTTGGTTTAATGTTCTTCTTCCAAGGATAACGATGCGGAAGATCTAGCAAGAGGCACGACGAGCGTGCGTTGGCGATAAATGGAGGTGGGTCAAGTTGTTGAGGTGAGCTTTGATGGTGTTGTGGTATTTGGAATGAGCAGTGAGCTCCGAGCAATTTGTTAGAGAATGAGTGTGAGAGAGATTGGGGTGTGGGGAGTGTGTTTGGACCGCGTGGCAATGGGAGGGAGACGGTGGAGGAAAATTTCTCGGTGGTGGGTTCACGGTGAAAGAAAAAGGGTTGTGAGAAAGAGGGTGAAGAGGGAGAACGGAAGAAAAGAAAAGAGGGAGGATGGTGGTATGACAGTTAATATTTTATTCAATTTTATTTCTAACATTTTTGATTTATTCAATTTTGTCTCTAATGTTTTTTTATGTGTCAAAACTATCCTTAGAAGTTTTTAATTTCATCCCTGACATTTTACATAGAGTTAACATCTAGTAGGGATAATTTTGATGAAAATAAAAAATGTTAGAGACAAAATTGGATGCAACTAAAAGCTAGGGGTATTTTTAAAAGAAATTGCAAAAAGTATACTTTACTCTAATAATAATAAAAAATAAATTTTGAATTTAATTTTGATGCACTGACAATCTACTATTCACGAGGTCAATAAAAATAATAATTATTTTTTGTTATATAACATCATGTGATTAGATTCAAGTGTAAAATTATTTTATACTAATAATTTATCAAAATTAAATTCATAAATTTATGATTTATTTCTTTCATAATAATTTAAAATATACTTTTTGGATTTAATATTGTACAACCACGACACATTTTAGCATTTCTACCTGAATCAGAGTGACTCTACCCCAGTCCTCTTACAAGAGAGTGAATTCTCTCTGGTAGAAAAAAAAAAAACTTGATAATCTCAATTGTTGAATCTTGTCCATCCAAATTCTTTTAAAAAAGAGTTACACTATTACTAAAAATAAAAAAGGAAAAAGAGAGAGATTTACATCTCCATTCTAAAGCTCTTTTTGGATTTCTTATATTGATTTAGTGTTTTGGTTGATGCAACTCATTATTTTTTTAATAATTATGTCTTTCAACAAAAAAAAATCTATTTTTTATATCCAACTTCTTCTTTTACTTTTTTTTCCCTTTCTTTTCTTTTCTACGGTCAACAATAAAATAATTGCTATTTTTTTAATTATAAAATAATTCAACCAAAAACAATTTTTTTGTAAATAAAGAAAACAAGTTTCTATCAGAGATTGATATTTGTTGAAATGTTCATGAAAAAAATTTAAGTTTGAGTTTCTAAAACAAATTTTTTATCAATCTTCTGAAACAATCTTTTTTTTTTTTTTACAATTGAATTTACAGGATATTATTTTAGATAATAAAAATATACGGAGAGAGAATAAATAAGTTGAAATTAAATTACGTGAAGTATTTTTCCAAACTAATGAAATCGTTTCTGATAAAGTTTATTCAAAGATTAATGATAACAAATTAAATTAAAAAAAAAAACATTATAATCTGAATAATTATTTATAGCATTGGATTTCATGGAGACACTCTATGAAAAGATCAGACGAGAAGTCATGAAGCTAAAGGAGAGAGAATTAAAAATAAATCTCTTTTAATCTTGACAGTTGATTTTTTAAAAAAAATTTAGACGGACAGGATTCAACCATTAACACCATCCAGTTTTTTACACTGGAGAGGATCCGCTCCCCACTTACAACAAGAGCACTGCCCTAATCTTCATTCTGTTCTCTCCTTCCTCAATTCACAAATACGACTTCAAATTACTCAAATTCAAGGTAGAGGCTCCTCTAATCTCAGTTTGGTTTCATCTTTCCAATTAAAAGTTCCATTTTTTCCTCCGATTTTTCCGTTTCTTAGTAGTTTTCTTTCATTTTCTCGGGAACCAAGCAGAATTCGGATATGGCGAGCGCGGTAGATGCAGCTGGAAACCCGATCCCGACATCATCGGTTTTGATGGCGGCATCGAAGCACATTGGGGTAAGATGCCAAGCAGAGAACGTGGAGTTTCTCAAATGCAAGAAGAAGGATCAGAACCCTGAAAAGTGTCTCGATAAAGGGCGTGACGTCACTCGCTGCGTCCTTGGCCTGTGAGTTTTTCTTTTTTTTTTTTATATTTTGATGAAAATTTTATGCTTTTTTCTATTTTCTTTTTGTTGGATTTTATGTTAATGATCTTATGGTTTTGAAATGATAAATGGAACCATTTATTCAATGTGTATTATTTAGCTGGGAAAAAAAAAAAGAGAAACATTAGGTGGCTAGAGTAGCAATGAGAGAGTTTCTGGTGTTGGAAACTGTAGTTATTGTGCTGTTTATGTTTGTCTCAAGAGACTGCAGTTAGTTGTGTAGAATGTGTTTCTGGTGTTTGAGAGGATGGAATTATAATAGTAAAGATACTTACACACCAATTTGTATTGGCATGGTTTTTTAACTGCTTCTTACGGGTTGATTACCAGTCATGTATGGGGCGATTAGCTTAATGGATCTGTCGTGTCGGACATTAGCTAGTAACTTGTAAGACATTCATCGAATGCAATCTTTATTGAAAATTCTACACTCATAACTTATTGGCTAAAAAAGATGCTGACATTTTTGTTGACTGTTGGATGGATTATATTAACTTATTCAATCCAAAAAGTGATACATATCTTGCTGAACTTTCTCAAAATGTCGACATTTTTTGTGGAGTGCTTATTACCTTATCTTAAATCGACTGATTTTGGCATGTTTCCGATCGACCGATTCTATCAGATTGTTGGATTTTTGGAATAGTTCATATGAAAAATTTTAATTGATTCGCTTTGAGTATAAAATTGTAATTTAGATATGGACCAGAGCGTAGGATGTTTGAAATCTTAGTTTCAATATGTTGACAACAGAGATATAGATTTCAATTCTAACTGAGGTGCTTGTTTTCATACTATTTGTCATGAGGGTTCATCATCATCTTTGTCTACTCTAGTTTTTACCCTTGTTTCACCTCCAAATATGTATTTCATGCAAATTTATTCACAATTAGTCCTTTTAGTCACATGTTATAATTGAATTTGTGAGCCATGTTTGGAAGTACCATATGTTTTACTCCTATTATGAGTCTCTACCTCCTGCTGGCACTTGGAATTACTCTGTTTATTTCCAGATGTCACAGCTTACGATACTCCTGTTTCTTTTGAATTTATTTTACATGTGAACTGTGATAAACAATAGTAAATACCTTACTGAAGTTTTCATTGGATGATTCCTTGGCCTTTGAAAGTAGTGCTTTCGGTGAAAAGAGGAGACCTTTATGATCTAATTATGGTTGCATAATGCAATCCCTCTCTTCACAAGCAATGCATATTTTTTGTAATGATTTCTAAGTGGCACTAATTCAATGAATTTTCTGCAGTCTCAGGGATCTACACCAAAAGTGCACAAAGGAGATGGATGACTATGTTGGCTGCATGTACTACCGCACAAACGAATTTGACATGTGTCGCAAAGAGCAGCAAGCTTTCGAAAAAAAATGTACATTGGAATGAAACTATACACTTTGTCATTGTTGGAAAAAATAACTCCACAGGCAATTTGGACTGAGCAAAATGGGCCTGTGTCACAAATGTTCATTGATCATGTGTTTGTATGAATCTTTTACCTTTGGCTAAGTTGGTCATCTATGTTTTCCTAGAGAAACATTTCCAAGCAGAACAAAACAATCATCTTCAATCACAATAACTAATGAGAATTTTTTGATGTGGGAACATATGCTTATAACTCCATGTTACGTGTGAATGCAGCGTTTTCTAGTGTTTTATGGATACAATCTCGTTATTTCATTATGAATTGAGAAGCAGCTTATACAAAATTATTGTTTTATAAGTTTGGACTGTTTGGTATTAAACATGTTGAATATTATCATCTTTTAAACCGTATTTTCAAATGATTTCTCATAAGCATTAATTAGCAAGCAGACTCAGGTGGAAACCGGAGACATACATTGAACTCACAAGTTAAACAGGTTATTCTCCATGAAGCGACATAATTAAAATCCGCCTCTTTCCATACACAAACACCGAATCAAGCATGAATGAATGTTGGATTGGAAATGTTTCTGACTAGAGTAATAATGAGTTATTACTATTATCTTTTTCTTAATAGAAATCCGAAGTTAGACTTAGTGGGACATTATTTTAGTTGTTGATCCCTACATGATAGAAAACAATTTAGATCAATACCAATTAAAATCACAAAAGAAGTACTTGTGTACTCTACAATTTGCGTAAATAAATTTAAGGGTAAAGTATATTTTTTGTCTTTAAAGTTTGGTAAAAATTTCAAAAATATTCTTAAGTTTTATTTTATTTTAATTTTGTCCTAAAGTTTTCGATTTGCATCAAATATACCATTGACGGTTAAATTTTCAAAAAAAATTAAGACTAATCTAACAATAATGCATGAAAATTATGCTTGATTTGCTTGTGTTGAGCGTTGTTCTTATGAAATTGTTGTTAAATTGGTCTTAAATTTTTTGAAAAATTAGCCGTTAGGAGTATATTTGATGCAAATCGAAAACTTCTAGGACAAAATTGAAACAAAATAAAACTTAGGAGTATTTTTAGAACTTTTGTCAAATTTCAAAGACAAAAAATATACTTTACCCTAAATTTAATATAATTGTTCAATGGCAATCTGAATGTTCATTTTTTATATACTTTAATTGCTTTCTCTTTAATTAAGATCTAAAAATTTGATCATCATAAAAAGATATATACAAAAAATAATCATCATATATTTATGTGTATATACATGTATTATTTTACATATTTTTAATGTATATTTTGTATTTCAACATATATTTTATATAGTAGTTGATTTTCACTGCATAAAGCATGATTGAAAAATATAATATGAGATTTATGTTGTAATGAAATAGTTCGATCTAAATAAAATAATCAAATCTAGTCAATCGCAATTGATCAATCCTACATTAATAATTTAATAAAAATTAGAGATAATTACAGCAAAGGTGTCGTGGTGTAGTTGGTTATCACGTCAGTCTAACACACTGAAGGTCTCCGGTTCGAGTCCGGGCGACGCCATTTTGTCTTAATGTTTTCTTCTTTCCAAAACTCTTTGTTACTTAATATCAGTTCTTAGTCATTACTCATTATAGATTGTCAGTTGATTTGGCTCAAGTTTCAGCTTGGAAGACATATAATGAACTTGGTTTTAGTTTATGCATACCAATTAGTACTCTCATGTTACACTCACAGGTTTCCTTCAAGATCCTGCAACGGTTTCCATTACAATCATTATTCAAACATGGGTCGAAGTTTTTACACTCACTCAAACATGAACACCAGGTGTTCGATCATATTCCTCTCCCAAAAGTTGCATCGATTAAGCGTTCCATGCTTACCCTTTTGCACAACAACCTTCCCTTTCATGCCCTATTTGTATTCAAGACCCAGTTCCAGCTGTGTTCGCTCGACTGTGTTGATGAGGTCGGTGTTGCCTTGGCTCTCAAGGCTTGTCAAGGAGAGCTGAAACTTGGGTGCCAACTCCATGGTTTTGCAGTGTCCAGCGGGTTCATTTCGTTGGTCACCGTGTCAAATTCGCTGATGAAGATGTACTGCAAGTCAGGGAATTTTCGGAAGGCCTTGCGTGTGTTTGAGAATTTGAGTTGCCCTGACATTGTTTCTTGGAACACTGTGCTTTCAGGGTTCGAGGAAAACATGGATGCTTTGAGTTTTGCTTGTTCTATGCATTCAAATGGGATCGTGTTTGATCCTGTGACATACACCACTGCTCTTGCCTTTTGTTGGGGTGATCATGGGTTTTGTTTTGGGAGCCAATTGCATTCTCTTGTTGCAAAATTTGGATTCAATTGTGAAGTTTTCGTAGGGAATGCTCTGATAACCATGTATTCAAGGTCAGGGAGTTTAGCTGAGGCTAGGAGGGTGTTTGATGAGATGCCCCGGAAGGATTTGGTTTCATGGAGTGCAATGCTTTCGGGTTATGCTCAAGAGGGGGAATGTTATGGGCTGGAAGCAGTTTCACTGTTTGTTAGCATGGTTAGGCAAGGGATGTCCCTTGACCATGTCTCGTTTACAGGTGCAGTTTCAGCTTGTGGTTATATGAAAAACTTAGAGCTAGGGAGGCAGATACATGGTTTGACACTTAAAGTGGGGTATGGAACACATGTTTCGGTTTGCAATGTGTTGATCTCGACTTATTTGAAGTGTGAGGTCGGCAGAGATGCAAAACTGGTTTTTCAGCTGATGAATAATCGGAATGTAGTCTCTTGGACGACAATGATTTCAATTGAAGAAGAAGATGCAGTGTCTCTTTTCAATGAGATGAGAAAAGACGGTGTATATCCAAATGATATTACATTTATAGGACTATTACATTCTATTACACTCAATAATCTGGTGGTGGAAGGTGAAATGATTCATGGATTATGCATCAAAAGCAGCTTCTTGTCGGAACCAAATGTCTCCAATAGCCTTATTACCATGTATGCCAAGTTTGAATCTGTTCAAGAATCGAAGAAAATTTTTGAGGAGGTTAACCATAGAGAGATAATAGCATGGAATTCATTAATTTCAGGGTATGCTCAGAATAGCTTATTCAAAGATGCTTTCCTTACATTTTTGGCTGCAGTGAATGAGGTAAAACCAAACCAATACACTTTTGGCAGTGTCTTAAATGCTATTGCTGCTGCTGAGGATATATCTTTGAAACATGGGCAACGATGCCATTCGGAATTGATCAAACGTGGGTTAGACACTGATCCGATTGTTTCAGGTTCTCTGCTTGACATGTATGGCAAGCGTGGGAGCATAGCCGAGTCTCAAAGAGTATTTGACGAGACACCTAGAAAAAGTGAGTTTGCTTGGACTGCAATAGTATCAGCCTATGCTCGACATGGGGACTATGAGTCAGTGATGAGTTTGTTTAAGGAGATGGAGAGTGAAGGAACCACTCCTGACTCCATCACTTTCCTTTCCGTTTTAGCTGCATGTTGTAGAAAAGGCATGGTTGATGTAGGCCATAGAGTCTTTGACTCCATGGTGAAAGAACATTCAATTGAACCAACTCCAGAACATTATTCTATCATGGTGGACATGTTAGGTCGCGCAGGACTGCTAAATGAGGCAGCAGAGTTGATGCACCAGATTCCAGGAGGACCTAGATTGTCAGTGTTGCAAAGCTTGCTTGGTTCTTGTAGAATACATGGGAATATAGAGATGGCTGAGAGGGTTATTGATAGGTTGGTTGAAATGGATCCTGCGAGTTCAGGTTCATATGTATTAATGGCGAACTTATACGCTGAGAAAGGGAAATGGGAGAAAGTAGCTGAAGTGAGGAAACTTATGAGACAGAGGGGAGTGAAGAAGGAAGTTGGGTTTAGTTGGGTGGACGTTGGTGGTATTAATTCCTTGTATTTGCATGGTTTCTCTTCCGGGGATAAGTCGCACCCGGAATCTGAGGATATTTGTAACATGGCAGAGTTTATTGGATTGCAAATGAAAGTTTTGAAAGGGAGCAAAGCAAGGGAAGGAGACTGGCATCAGGAATAGCATTTGTGATGTATTTTGCAATTGATATTTAACCTAATCATGTTCACTCTAAAGAATTCGAATCTTGTATTTTTCTCTTTTACCTTAACATAAATAGGGATTAGACAGCAATTCTATACATACTGACTAGTGACTATGAGTACTTGACTTCTGATTCATAGAATCACTTTGAGTGTAGTCAGTGCACATCACTAAACATGTTTCTGAGATATGCAAGTGCATAGAATCATATTCATGGAGTGCAATGCTTGTTTCTGAAAATGCTCTTTGGAATGAAATGTGTAGTGTCTCAAATATTCATTAATAATGTATTTGTATGAATCCGTGTCTTTTGCTAGTCTTCTAATTTTTTCAGCAGAAGTTTCCAAGCAGCACAAAACAATCATCTTCAGCGATAAGAATGTTTTAAGTTAGAGCATAGCTTATAGTTTGATATCTTTGCTAGATGCATGTGTTTTGGTTCCTTATAGATGCGTAGAGTCTTATTATTTGAACATCAAGAATCAACAAAAACATTGCAACAACTATACAAAACAGACTTTGATATAGCATCTATCTATCTATCTATCAATTCTTATATATAAAAGTTTGATATCTAAGTTTTTCTAAATTGTGTTTAAGCCATATTTTCCTTTCTAACGATGCCATGTCAGCAATTTTGCTTACTTGGCAAAATTTGAAAATTAACCAATCATCTTTTAGTAAAAGATTTTAAAAAAATAAAAGAAAAAATTCTTATCTATTATTATTCAATTAAAACATAAAAGTACTAATTAAATACAATAAATATATATATTAAAAGTGTCATAATAATAATTATGAAAATTTTTATTTACAAATATTGAAATTCTACAGTTTATACATATTAACACTTTTATTATTACATTATTTGGCCTACTTATGCACGCTATATAAGACTCTATTACTCTTTATTTTTCTTAATCTTTCATACCAATTAGCGAATATTTCGTCAAGTTTAAATTTGTCACATTTTCTTACTGAATACGTTCAAATATATCATTATTATAAAAAAAGAATAGTTAAAGTTTGGAGGGAGGTGAGGTGGGCAAGTCCCTTGCATTCCAACATCAAGTGTGAGAGACTCCAACCTTCTTTTGGGAGGCTCTTCACACACTCGCTGTATTCATGAATGCTTCAGAGCTCACCAGTTTCTCGCTATAGCTGATTTGAAGATGGGGGAATAGCACTCACTGGAAAGTGGAAACCATATGAGGGAGGAACAATGTGAGATGTGTAAATACTTGAGGCAACTCAGTTGCATGTGCTTAATGGCCTCCAATTGATAGTTCACGCAGTAAAAGAGGTAGCACTGATGAGAGTAACATTGATGAATATAAACATATAAACAATGTCATTGATGCTAACATAATAATACTTACAATTGTTTCAAGTCAATTCGAAATTAACTACAATCAAATACTACTCAAAAATTAAAATTTAACAATATCAGAAAACTTCTCCTTCTTCCAAATCCTCACTAAGAAAGTTGTTGTCTTCAAAATCTTCTTCCCTAAGAACCAAACCTGTGAGGTTCTTCAACAATGGATTTTCCTTTGTGCAATAACGTGTCAGTGAATGGCCACACAAGTTTTCCAAATCCTGAAAGGACTTGAAAGCATCATCAAAGAAAATTGTTCTCTCCATCTTCTGCATCATCTCCCTCTGTTTCTTCCTTTGCAAGAAAACTCTGTTCTGTTGTGCAGCTTCATCGGTTCTCTTCTTCTCCAATATCAATTTAGCTTTGGCAATAGCAATTGACAAATCTGAACCAGAAATTTGTTTCCTTTTCTCCCCTGCATTCGATTTCAAAGGCTTTGAATTTGGCTTTGGCTCTTCTTTCCGTTAGATGAACTTCATGCCCCGAGGGGTACTGGGACATGACATTGCGAAACACCATTCTGATATCAGCAGCAAATTGATCAGTTTTGTTGTACAAATTGTTCCATAGCTTCCGCTGAACCCTCTCCAAATCCATCAAAGCCTTTCCTTTCTTGAAATACACTCCATCTGGATGAACCAATAGCCTTTTCAGCATTACTGAACACTGCATATTCTTGAATCCATCCATACCCGAAGAACTTGGTTTCTTCTTCTCTTCACGTTCCTTTACTGCATCAGTAGTAGTACCCTTCTTCATCCTTGGATTTTCTTCACTCTTTTCCACCTTAGCTCTCTTGTTGGCACGAGAATCAAGAACAACTCTGTTACCGTTGTTGTTGTTGTTGTTGAATCCATCAACATGGCTGGAAAATTCTGAAGAGGAAAAAACTCTTTTCTTGGATACCCTTTTGTTGGCAACATCTGAAGATTTCTTGGGAGGAACAAAAGTTGAAGACTTTGGAACACACAACATCGTACTCAGTAGAATGCAACACTAACAGAAAATTGTTGATTAGACGAAAATAGAAAAACCCTATCAAGTGAAAGGTTTATGTTTCTTGAAGTTGCTTGGAACACAAGGTAATTAAGAAATCTTGGTTCCTTAATTAAAATGGAAGATTTTGCAGTTTGACCGTTTTTTTTTATGATTTTTATTCTATTTATGATAATCTTCTAGTGATATAATATCTTATCTTTCGAAGAAATTAATTGCATCTTTTTAAAAATTAAATTTACATGAATTGTTTTTTAAGAATGCCCTAAATTTAATGACAAAATAATTTTTATTATAAATCATAAATTATAAATTATAAATTATAAATAGGTACTAATTGAAAAGCAACTTTTCTAGTGATATAGTTTTAAAGACGTTCGTATTTATTATTTTCTTAATATGTATATATTTTTATTTTTAAATAGTTAGTTTAAAATGAGAAGAGTATCTGTTCTCATCATCATTTGGATTGACTTCTTTGAAAGAAAGAATTAAGAAACTATTTTTATATAAATATATAGGTAAATTAGGATTTTTTTTAAAAATATTTCTAACTAAAAAAGCAATGTTTTTTGCTATTTTAAGTAAGCAATATGTTGTTTTCTGAGAAAACTAAATTTTTAAAATAGTTTAATGAAATGTGTATTAAAAAAATTAAAATTAAAATTACTTCTTAAACTTTTTATCTAAAGACAAAATTACTTTTTTGATAAAAAATATATTTAAAAAATAAGAAATATTTTTTAAAAAAAGTTATTCCAAACTGCTATGTTATTGATATAACTTTATATATATAACAATCCTTCTAATTTAAATTTTTACTTATGATATGAATTGTAGTTATAATAATTCAAACCTCCTTAGACAAATTTATGACTTCACATATATACTCCTAAGTTTACAATGATAAAGTTCAAATAAGAAAATGCGAGTTAGGAATCTAGTAATCCTTAATTATCTGTATCCAATTCATGGACTAATCTTATTTAATTTGATTAGAAAGAATTTTGTTACAGATATATTGAAGGTATCTAAGTGAATGATTTTTAGTGGAACAAGGATTTCAGAAAAATCAGTCATGTTGAACAGTTGAAGAGATGCATTACAACTATAGCTGTTCAAAGTTGACAAATTATTGTTCATATCACAAAATTTCATTTCAAAGTTTTCTTTTCTTTATTCTTTTATCTACTTAATAAGGAAAGAAAAGAAAAGAGGAAGAAATTTTATTAATTGTTGATTGATTGAAATTGTAAACTACAAAAGTAAAACTATATATATATATATATATAGAATATTGACCTAGGAAAGATAAAAGCAAATAAAGATAAAATAAGGATAAATAAAAATAAGATAAAGATAAGATAATGATAAAGACTAAAATTATAATTGAATTTGTGTATTCTGTTTGACTGAATTTGTGAGCCGTGAGACTTCTGTTGTCATGGGCTAAGGTGAAAAGAGTGGTTTAATACTACTAAAGGTAGAAACATTCCAAACAAGAAAAGATGATTAAGTGAAAATGTTTAATTCACATCATTCAAATGAACAAGCTTAAGCTTAAGTGAGACATTTGATTCATCAGATATCCCCTACATCAAGATCTCATTGTTCACACTATACACAAAACTGATATTCAAATGCCTAAACAGTAATAAGTAGTCGAACTTGTTCATACAAAAAGCATTAAACAGGTTTTAGATACATGAAATTGGAAATACTGCTTCTTAGAAAGAAGCATAGCTACATTCATTGATGGTGTCAGTGATGGTGGTGTCTGTGTCACTGCTCCTATTAGGACTCTTCCCATTGTTGTGTCTCAATGGTGCACTTGCTGGGATTGACATAGAAAGTTTTGTGTTAGGAACTGTGCAAACTGTTTTCCGGGCTTCGGTTATCGTTGTCCTGTTCGCGGCAGAGTAAATCGGCCGAGAATTGGTATTGGCATAGCGAGGAGTAGGAGTAGGAGTAGTGACTGGCTCATGATCTATGGAACAACGCCTTTTAGCTCCTCTGTGCACGTGAGTGGTGCAATACTTCTGACCAGGGAGAACAGCGCTCTTGCACCGCCACTTCTTGCCGTCTGTTCTCCGGCACCTGCCTGGTTCAAGCTCTGTACTGTTTGTGTAGTTGTGGTGTGAACTATTGCAACCAGAAACTTCAATCACAGTAAAAGAAAAGCAACAAAGTTAAATCAGCTTTTCTAATGAACAAACTTCAACCTCATGATTAGTCTTGTTCTTAATTTCTTACATGTATAATTTGGATGTTGTCCTAAATCAGAATTAGTGCTATTGAAATTAATCCTAAACTAAGATAAAGACAAATATTCTCAAATAACAAAGCAAAAATGTCGAATGCATGCAAAAATATGTGGCATATGCTCGGCGTTCGCAACTACTCTGCTGTTGGATTAGGTAAGTCCATCTAATTACACAGCAAAGTGCACTTTGTTGTCTAATGGCAGCTAACAACACAATATATTAAGTGAAAATATGTCACAGAAGTTGTTGCGAAGTCACGAATAGTACCTTGAAGAACACTCCTTGGGGAGAAGCCTATGCCGGCAGAGATGCAATTACTATCATTGGTAACACTTCCTTTACCACTACTCATAACACTGATACTGTAGCCGACACAGTTCTTGATCTGGTTATCCTTCTTGCATAAATCTCGGCTACTTCTGTTATCCGAAGCAACCGATGTCATGTTGCCAAAGTTTGTTACCTTAGGTGTTGGAATTGAAACAGCAGATTTTGTGTTTGAGGCTATGGTAGTATGTGGCTTGCTACAAGGCTTTGTTATCGAATTTGAGTTAACAACTTTGGATGTTTCCACAGGCTTTCTTGAACGGTTCCGGCCTCTGTGCACGTGTCGTTCACAATACTTGTGATAAGGTACTGTGTTCTTGCTGCACCTCCATTTCTTTCCATCGGTTCTTCTACACCTATTCGGTTCAGGATCCATCATACTTCCATAGTCAAAACATTGGTAGTGATTGTATTCTCCTAACACAGAAATGAACAAAATTAGCAAATTTAGAATGTCTTCATAAAATCTCACATTCTTGGCATAAAAATTAGCAAATTTAGAATGTCTTCACACCTAAAATAGTGACTTGAAGGTGCAAACTGAATTTTAATTCATTTCAACAAATTTGGCAAAACCATGTTGATATATTACATTTTAACATCTTTTTTAGTCTTAAAACATGATTTGGCTTAGAATAGAAAGTAGTGATTTTGGTTGGAATAAACCATAATTTTCAAATTATAAACCAAACATAACCTGAAACTATTCCTAAATTCTTGAAATAAAAAGCACAAAACAAAACTTTATCATTAATTAAGCCCAAATGAAACAATGAATTCATTCCAAGACAATCCAACATGAGGTACTCTAATAAACCACCATCCAAATTAAGGTAATGAATAAAAGGGGAAAGGGGAAAGAAACTAAAAGTTCAAAATAACATAGACATATACCTATAAGCAATTCTAATCAAACTCAAGAGTTCACCTAAATTCATGAAAAGTAAACTTAAATAGTGAAACTCAACTTATGAACTTGATGTTCAGGACCTAAACTTATAAACTAAGTTAATTCAAGATTTTGAAAACCTTGCCAACAAGGGTGTGACATCATGATAGAGGCATATTATGAGTGTGACCAACCATATTCTACTCCTAAATAGAACACTAGTTGGGAGAACAAATCCAACTTAAATCTAAAAATATCCAAAAACAATATATTGGTTTACACAGATATATGTATATATTGAAAAGGGCCTTATCAGAAATATTCCAAAAAAAAAAAGTTACAAACCTGACATATAGCTTGGAAATTGCTTATGAAAAACACCAAAGCCAGAACCAAAGGGTAGCACAAGGTGATGATGAGGGTGAGGGAGAGGAAGAGGAAGAGGGAGATTATAAGCAAAGTAGTTGAAGGTAAGAACTTGATGATGAAGTTCACGCCTTTGAGCTTCTGTGAACAATAAACAACAGCACCTATCTTCTTCTTGTTGTTGCCATGCTTTGTTCATAGCAGGTTTTCTTATTGTTCCTCCTTCTTCCTCTTCTGCTCTCTTCAGTGTTTCAAAACTTGTTGTGTTCTTCTTCTCTTCTTTGATCACTCCAACACCACCACCACCATCCATCTTTTGTCCCATGTCAATCTTCTTCTGGGGTCCACCTAGAAAGTATAATAATCAACAAAAAACACCAGAAGAAAACACATAAAAGTGAGCAAAGAAAAGAAAAAGCACAAAAAAACAACATGGGGTGGGAGAGAAAAGAAACCAGAAGTGTTGTGTGAAGAGGGAACAGCTTCAAGAGACTTGGCTTCCATTGTCACATTCATATAAGGAAAAGGAGAAACCAAAAAAGTGCCCCTTTAAAATCTTTCTTTCTTTTTTCAGTATCAATTGAAAATGTTAAAATCAAAAGTAGTTTTTTCATAAAGAAAGAAGTGACAGAAGCACTTGTTGTTCTTTCTTTATTTCCCGTGATGACTCACTCACTCTACTCAGTACACTACTGACACTGTAGATAGAAAGTGAAGTGAGAGAGAAAGTGGAAAACAGAAGTGTACAGAACAGATAAACATTATCAAGATTTTGATCCCATTAATTAATTTTTATTTCAGACACATTTAATTATTCATTTATTGTATTCGGTTCATTGCAAGTGAACATTTTAGCATTAAAAAAGTGGGAGTTTCTGACAAATATTATTAAATCATTTCCTATAGTTGATAGTCTAAAGTAGTTTTAAACTTTTATAATGTGATCATATGTTAATTAAAATCAGTCACCAAAAAAAATATGTTAATTAAAATCATAATTTTATTTAACCGCCACCTTCATTTTTGGATGAAACTTTATATCTATTACTTTTTTCTTATTGCTTTTGCTTCTGTTGATTACTAATAAGAATCTAAAAAAGATAATTTTTTATTTTTTCAGAATTGAAAAATTGAAAGAAATAACACCATTTGCAATTCTTTTTTTTTTATCAACCGCCACTTGCAATTTTTTGGTAGTTTGTTTCCATTTTTTTGACAGAATTTGGTTCCTTATTTGGGTCTTAAGTCTCTCACTTTTTGGTCACATTGGGCCTGAAGTCTGAAAACGAGAAGCCCAAAAATAAAAAAAAGAATATGTCCAAAAAACAAGTCCAAAAAAAATGTCCAAAAAAGAAAAATGAAAAAAAAAATCGAATATTAGTTCCAGAAGAATCTAGCGACTGGCTATCGGAGTAGCACCAGCGCTTGATAGTTCATAGCGCATTGAAAGTTGAAAACTTCCCAATCACAGGTCTCGTTTTGCCGTGATTTTCATCTTCTCAAACATTTCACACAAAATGGTGAGTTGTAATAACTTGGAGTACTTTCGTCGAACACCTTGCGTGCGTGCGTGCATAGTTATATATATTATGTGAATGTGAATCTCACTCACTTTGGTTGTTGTTGAAACTGTTTATTTCAGTCGGTGACTCTGCACACAAATCTAGGAGACATCAAGTGCGAAATCTTCTGTGATGAGGTCCCAAAAACTTCTGAGGTAACTAACCTTTCAACCCCTTCAATTTGTGTTCCTTTTCTGTCTTAGTTTTAGTAAGATTAATCACAATTTGCTGGTTCATGCTATTTGATACTTATTTTGCTATAAACAAGTTCCAAGTTTCGAGTTGCTGATAGAGAATTTAGAGTAAGTAACCAATTTATTTAAGGGTAGATTGCACTGAACTCTCTCATAAGGATAGGTGATATTACACAATACAGACTGTTATTTGTAAAATAAGCACGATACTGAGGTTTTTTCACTTTCTACCTACTAAAAATCTTATTTCGGAATTTTTTTTCCAAGAATTTAATTTTGATGTATTGTAAAAATGTTTTATACGTGCATCATCCAATTATGTAACGTCATGGTAGCAAGAGTCAGTACCTTTTGCATTGACTCCATGAATGGTCATCCAAAAAAGGATGTGATTGGACAACTATCTAGGTGTCTAAAAGTTTTACGTCGTCAATATACCAAAATTAGACTCTTTTTCCCGTGCAAAATTTTCAAGAATGCAAAAATATTCCATGAATCAAACCTTCGCTAAGGGGGAGGTTAGTATTGGCATGACAAATCAATGGGTGTCGTGTGTAATATCACGCAAACATTTAAGAGGTTGTTAGTGTAATTTATCCCTTTAATTTGAATAAGATAATTAACTTGCTTTTAGAGTAGACAAATTGATTATTGTGAATGGAACTACCTCTGTGTCACTTGTGTTTGTGAAGTTTAATAATGATAGTTTAGACTTAAGGATAGCCAATTTTGTTCTTGCAAGAGGTGAAGGTGATAATTGGTTGTTTTTGTTGAAGGATGCTGTGACCTAACAATTTCAAATATTGTGGGTTTTATGTTTTTTTTTTTTATTCAGAACTTTTTAGCATTGTGTGGGAGTGGTTATTATGATGGGACTATATTTCACCGCAACATCAAAGGTTTCATGATTCAAGGGGGAGACCCAACCGGTACCGGGAAAGGGGGTACCAGCATATGGGGAAAGAAATTCAATGACGAGATTAGGGAATCTCTTAAGGTAAGTTCAGGCTCTGTGCTAATTACTGTGAAGCTATGCCATTGGTGTTATGCTTTCCTTTTGCTTCATGTCTGTCAATCTGTTTTACTTGTTTTGAGTTTAATTCTCAATGCTAATGTTGGAACTATAGAATTCGGTTGTAGAAATGGCGTATTTTGTGATCTTATGATGAATCGAACATTACTAAGTACTTCATTTTTTGTGTTTCCTGTCAAAGGACATAGATAATACCATCTATGTTCGATGATATTAAGGTTACAATGGAGATATACTGCTATCAATAAGATCCATAGGAGAAAGTTTGTGCAAAGTGACTTGTTAACATTACTTCAAGCAATTTCTTCTTGTTCAAGGCTTATTTCTTACAACTTTTATCATATTTGAAGAAGTCATAATCTAGTTGGCTTCCCTTAGGTTTTCAAGACCTTCAATGTTTAGGTGTATGAAATATAGGTGTTATATTGTAGAATTGTAATACAGTTACTTTCGTGAAATCTCCGCAAGATGTGAAATTACCAAATGCCCCATAATTTATCTAAATTGAATTCTTGGAAATTAGAATACAAGACGGAGCTTTATGTTATTTTCTTTTAAATGGTATTATTTTTTTTATAATGAATGTATTATGGATAGTTGTGTAAGTTGGATTCGTTTATGTTATGATTATTAATTATTATGTTTTTTTTTTTAGATTATTATTTTCAAAATTTTCAATTAAATATCCATGAATACCCGCGGATATCCATCTTCCCGCTGGAGACAAATAAATGGGGATGGGGAGGGGACGGGGGTGCATTTCTCTTGGGAGCGGGGGGCGGGGACCATTCCATCCCGTAAAGGGATGACAAAAATATCCATGGAAGCGGGTACCCATGGGGATTACCCGTGATGGGGGGTTAAATGGGTAGTTGTAAAATCCCGACGAGGAACGGAGTCTGCCCCGCGAATAAATGGGGAGTTTACTAAAATGTCATCACTTATATAAAATCATGGTGGATATTTAATATTTGTATTAGATTATGTTAAATTGTGTTCAGAACTTTGGATTGTTGTTTTATGTTAAACTTTGTTGAATTTTCGAAAGATTGTGTTATGAGTTTTGTGTTAAATTGTTTTAAAAAAACTTTAAAGACAATACCCATGAATACCCGCGGATATCCGCCATCCTCGCGGAGACAATTAATCGGGGACCCGTGATGGGGATGGGGCGAGAATGGGGGCATATTCATAAATGTGGATGGGGAGCATGAGAGGGGTACCTGCCCCCACGGGTATCCATTGCCATCCCAAAATATCTGTGGAGGTGGATTCCCTTCCCCGTGGGGATTTTGCAAGTCCCCATTTAAGCACTATCCATTGGGTGGGTACCTCTGCCCCTGTTCCCGTCCGCTTCCCAAAATATCCGTGGAGGTGGATTCCCTTCCCCGTGGGGATTTTGCAAGTCCCCATTTAAGCACTATCCATTGGGTGGGTACCTCTGCCCCTGTTCCCGTCCCCTTCTCCGTTTATTCACGGGGAGGTCCCATCCCTGTTGGGGTTTTGGGTCTCCATTTAGATTTTCGTCACAGATTATTCCCACAGGTACCTGTTTTGACATGTTTTTTTGGGAGTTGACATAAACATAGTGGGGCATTTGTGATTTATATATTGAATGCTAATTATTGACATTTCTCTTCAAAGCATGATTACAATGGCCAACACATTGCCCTTTTCTATGTTCCAGCACAATGCAAGAGGAATATTGTCAATGGCTAACAGTGGTCCAAACACTAATGGAAGCCAGTTCTTCATAACATATGCAAAGCAGCCACATTTAAATGGACTTTATACAGTATTTGGCAGAGTAATCCATGGATTTGAAGTTCTTGATCTCATGGAGAAGGTACCTGATTCTTATGCCACTGCAAATTTGCTTGTAGAAGCTAAGGCTTAGCCTTCAACTTATATCATCTTGGCTTGATAGAAAACTCAACTGAGAAAAGCTAATCATGGTAAACAGTTATTAATATATACTTAACATTTATGTTGTGCAGACTCAAACAGGAGCAGGGGACCGTCCACTTGCCGAGATTAGGCTCAATCGAGTCACGATACATGCTAATCCGCTTGCTGGTTAAGTGGTTAAACTTGTCTCAGCAGTTCTCATTACAAGAAGAGGGAGGGTAAAGGGAATTATTAAATACTCAATTTTAACCAATTTCTTGACCTCTGATTAAGAGAAATACAGAAGTAAATTGTGCATTGAGTTAATTAACATGTTTGTGAGATATGAACAAAGGCATGTCGATAGATACATTTTTCAAGGATTAGTGTAAAAATGGTCATGTTTCTGTAATGTTTAGGACCAAGATTCTTTTGTATTGTGTGTCTTTCTCTTATTTTCTTCTTTTATATGGAATGTCCATGGCTTTTAAGTGTTACAATCTCATCTTGTTTGCATCACCAAGCAAACTTGTACAAAGATTAATGAAAGAGGCCATAGAGATTTGTATATGTAATGTCAAACATGATTAGAATAGAGTTATCTTAATGATAGATCTGTTTGGAATTTTGTGAATCGAAGCTGAATCACTCATTGGCATAATTTAAAAAGGTTTAGTAGGAAAGAAAAACTATATATATACAAAAGGAAGTTTTATTCAGGACTAAAAAAATAATATAAAGAATACAATAGTCTATTAATATTTGAAAGCAATGAATTTATCTTTATCTAAAAATTTATTCCCTATTACTTTGTCATTCAGATTTTTTGAGAAGAAAAAACATTTTCTTCATTCAAAGGAAAAAAAAATGTATACGGATGAATTTTGTAAAAAAAACAAAGAATTTATCCCATATTTTTTCCAACTAAAGATAAATTTATGGTTTAACTAAAAATATTCTAAAGATATTTATCATCAGACAATTTTAATTGATTTTTATTTTTATTATTTAGTTTTGTTTTTATAAATTATGAAATCAAGTCCTTGTTTTCAATAACTTTGAATAACACATGGTAAGGATATTTATTAATAGACGAATGCTAATTTATTCTATGTAGAGTAAGGAGCATAACGTTTTTAAAAAATTGATTTGCTATTATCTTATTAACGGGATATTTTATTAAATTTCATCTATTTATATAAAACATAATAAAATAAAGAGTTAAAATTTATTTTATTAATAATAAATATAATATTTTTATTTAATAAAAAATATTTAAGATTAACATTGTTTACAAGAGATTAAATTTATTTATTTAGAAATTTTATTGAAAACTTAAAATTAACTATCTATTTCAGTACGACGAACATGAAAGAACATTATTTACATAAATGGATTTGTCAATTTTCTTTTTTATAAAATATGATCTCTTATTATATATTTTTTAAATAGGACAAAAAATAAATACGTGAAAAAAATATTAAATAATAAAAAAATCATATTTTAAAAACAAAATTTATGAAAGATGCATTTCCCATTAGTTACAAGTCTTTGTTAGTGTCTCACTCATAGTTCATCTGTGTTGACTAAACCAGCAACCACAACTCAGTGTTGACTTTTACCACAAAATTCAGGTAACTACATAACTAGGGTTTCAAATTCCCCGCCAATTCTCCACTCTCTCTCTTCAATGGCAACAGAGGAGAATGACGCCAAACCAGAAACCACCCCAAACACCACCGTCTCTCATCTCCCTACCTCTACACCCAACGACGTCGTTTCGGAACCCATCCAGAAACAGCAGCAGCAGCAGCAACAACAACCGCCATTGAACCCTAGAGACTTCATCCTCTCCGTCGCTTCCAAAATCGCTACCCAGCCACTTCATAACACTCCCGACCCTCACGTTTGGGGCGTTCTCACCGCCATTTCCAACAATGCTCGCAAAAGAACCCAGGTAACTCGTAACATTCTCTCATTACTTATATTCACTTTTTCTTGAGCTTTAATTCGAATAGCACTTTTGGATTTCCTCAAATTATTTGAAAAAAAAAAAAAAGGTTAACTTTTCTTTGTAAGTTACTGTTACGTAGGACAATAGGGATAGGGAAAGGGAAAATGCATAACTTTAAATTGAATGTGTAGTTAGCCATGTAGGTTTTACAGATTATTTGTATTCAACTTATAGGCGAACTTGGATTTATTCACATTATAGGCGAAAAAGTGTTTTTTTGTTTTAAATTTTTTAGAATTGTCTAAGAAGTAATTTTTTATTAAATGATTTTGAAAACGAAAGAAGCTGATTCATATGTAGGACTATATGCAATAAGGGAAAGCTTTTTTTCTCTTTAAAAAGAAATAAAGGGTATAGATATCACTTATTCAATGATTTTGCTATCGACATGGTTCATGATTGGACAAGGTGGTATCATTTGATCCAATAACATACTTCACATGGGCTGTGGAGATAAAAGTTTTGTGGTTGTTTGGTGAACTAGTTAATTTTTGGTACATAACAATCTTTGCTTTTTCTTGGATAGAAGCATCAAATAATTGCAGCATTGTTTGAATTTCATCTGACTGGGAGAACTGTAAGCAGGGAATTAATATTCTGTTGACTGCTGATGAGCACTGCATTGGGCGATTGATGGAGGATGTGCGTTTCCAGATTGATTCCAACTCTGTTAGTGCAAACCATTGCAAAATTTATAGGATGAGGGTTACCAATGAAAATATGGAGGACACTATGTCTGTATTCTTGAAAGATACGAGGTTGTTGCCATTTCTTTTTTGGATTTATTTTACATGCATTCTACCGAGGTGTAATTTACATGTAGCTTGTCCCACCTAGTGGTATAGATTTATTATTTTTGTTGTATCATCAATTGCCAAGTCATTTTAAATTTTTTTTCTGAATCTGTTGAAGATGTGTCAGTTTGTATTTAGGTGCTGCAAGTTGTCTAATTTGGAATTTGTCTTGCTCGCTTCATATTTTGTTTTTTGTTTAGCACAAATGGGACTTATCTGAACTGGGAGAAATTGAAAAAGAATAATGCTGCTGTTAAAGTTCATCATGGAGATATTATATCATTTTCAGCTCCCCCTCAACATGGTAATATGAGTTCCTTTGGAATTCAGTGATTCTATTACGATTTTATCTTTTATACCAATCCCACCATGGTACAACTCACTCTCATCACACACACACACACACACACACTTGCATCGATATTTGTTAGAATTTGCAATGTATCTTTTTTTTCTTTCCAAAACGGATAATGCAGTTCCCAAACGGAAAGCAGGTAGCATTATGATTAGCAGCTCACATACATACTATTCTTAGTCATTCTTGCATTATACTCTGGTTTATGCTCATAAGCAGAACTCAGACCTCTATTTTGTCAAAGTTTAAAGCTTCATATGTGATGAATGTCATAATTTTGCTATGCTTTGTTGCAGGATGTTGCTTTGAGACAAGTTTATTCGATTGTATAGGTTATATTGTATCGAGATTGATACTGATTTTCTTTTTGCTTTAACTTTTCCCCCTGTATGTAGAGGAGTTCGTTTCTGAAAACAAGAGATTGAAGGGTTTAGGCATTGGTGCTCCTGAGGGTCCTATATCTCTTGATGATTTCAGAAGCCTTCAAAGATCAAACACGGTGTGTTAATTTTGAAGGATTGAAGTATAAATGAGTGAAGCAAACCTTTTTTCTTTTCTTTAAGTTATCCAATGTTCTTGTTGTCAGGAACTGAGAAAGCAATTGGAGAATCAAGTTGTTTTAATTGATACCTTGCGTAATGAAAATCGTGCAGCTGTTGAACTTCATGAAAATGTATGTAATTTCATTCATTTTATGACTTACTTTTCCAGCGTGATATTTAATGGCTATTTGTGCATCTAATGGATTTCAGAACAAATCTTTGTCTTAATTTAAACTTATTTATTCATGTTGCTTAAAACCTACAATATCTTACCTAATATATGATCCATTCTCTAGGAGCTGAAATCAGTCAAAGTGTCGGTAGCAAAAGGTTACCTTGATCAATTGAAAGAGTTACAGCTAATGGTCGATCTCAAACACAAGGAGTTGGGAGAAGCTAACAAAATATCTGCTGAACAGAAACATGCATTGGAAGACCTTAATGAGAATCTTAGTGTTTACATGCAGTCATGTGCTGAAGCAAATGCTATAATACATAGGTATGCGTTGTTGGATTCAGAATTTATCATTGATGTAGATATTGAATGGTATGAATACTTCATATTATGTAATTTCTTGGGCTGGCAATGGATACCCGTGATGCTCCCCATCCACGTTTATGAATATGCCCCCATTCCCGCCCCATCCCCATCACGGGTCCCTGATTAATTGTCTCCGCGAGGATGGCGGATATCCGCGGGTATTCATGGGTATTGTCTTTAAAGTTTTTTTAAAACAATTTAACACAAAACTCATAACACAATCTTTCAAAAATTCAACAAAGTTTAACATAAATCAACACAATCCAAAGTTCCAAACACAATTTAACATAATCTAATACAAATATTAAATATCCACCATGATAACTAATAACTTTTTATACAAGTGATGACATTTTAGTAAATTCCACCTTCCCGGGGATATTGCGAGTCCCCGTGGGGTACCCTACCTCTACTCCCATCCCCGTCCCCTTCCCCAATAATTTCAGGTTGTCCTGATTCAAGTTTATTGATATTTATAGTGGCTTCTGATTAGAGCTTATCAAAATGGTTCAGCCTGTCTTTTTCTGTTGAAGTTGTTAAACTAATTTTGAATCACTTTTGGAGCTCGTTTTCTATATTTATTTCTTTTTAAAATTTATTTTCCTGGTATTTGAAGTGCTAATATTTATGTTGGTCTATATGGTAACTCTCTCAGTCAAAAGGTAAATATTACTGAACTGAAGGAACAATTAGATGAAGAGAAAACTAAGCGAAAAGAAGAGCAAGAAAAGGCTGCAGATGATCTAAAGGCTGCAGTTCATAGAGCTCAGTCTGAGGCTCAGGAAGAATTAAAACGACTTTCTGATGCTGCGTCAAGAAGAGAAAGAGAACTACAAGAAACAATAAATAAGCTCCAGGTTTGAAAGTTTTGGTACTAATATTGAAAAAAGTAATAAAAAAATCTTAATTACTTTTTGGGTCTAGTTTAAGTTGCCTACTGGTGGTTTCTTGTGATCTGTTGCAGGAGTCAGAGAGGGAGAGTTCTTCGCTGGTTGAAACCTTGAGATCCAAGCTGGTATGACTACGATGCTGATGCTGTTAGCCAAGCCTTAGTGCCAAATTTTATGTACTACAAATGTTATTCCTTTTCTAATGCAGGAGGATACTAGGCAAAAGTTGGTTGTCTCCGATAATAAAGTTCGTCAGTTGGAAACACAATTACATGAAGAACAGCTGGCCTCTGCAAACGGTGAAAAGGTACAAAGATAACTTTATATGGAGTTTCATGTTACTTATCCATATTTTGGTTTAGCTGGGAATAACTAATTCTCTGCTGATTGATGAGCAGAGAGTAGAAGAACTTGAGCTGGAGACAAGAAGTTTAAAGAAAGAGCTTGAAAGTGAAAAGGTATAGACGAAAAGGAAGTTCATGGTATAGAATACAGATAGCTTTTGGTACAAAACCATTTATGAAAATAATGTCTGCTTTGCAGTAATTCCTGTGTTCTTATCTTATTTTTCCTAATGTCATTTCTATGTGAATGCAAAGTTATTCTATGAGTTGTGCTGACCAGTGCTTATGGTTCAAGGAATACTGAATCCCATAGCAGATCTGTTTCTTCAGCATTCCATCTGATTAATTTCTTTTCCACCTGAAGTTTCTTTCTTTGTTGCTGTTGTTAGCAGGTAGCTAGAGAAGAAGCGTGGGCTAAAGTTTCAGTTCTTGAGCTTGAAATAAATGCTGCAATGCGAGATCTTGATTTTGAGAGACGGAGGTTAAAAGGTGCCAGAGAAAGGCTTATGCTTCGGTAAGGTTTTTATATGATTGCTAATATTCATCATGGGTGACATGGCTAGTCTCAATAGGATAATGTATTTAAGGGTTGAATGGTAGATTTTTTTTTAGTGTGAAATGCTGATTGACGGTGTAGCTGTTTTTTAGTGCAACATGTATGCTTCTGCCTCAATCTTCATGGTGATGATAATTTGATACACTTCGGCTGAAGCTCAATCACTAAATAACCACAACTATTTGTGATGCAGGGAAACACAGCTACGATCGTTTTATTCCACAACCGCAGAGATACAAGTACTTTTTGCTAAGCAACAAGAGCAACTAAAGTCTATGCAGAGAACTCTAGAAGATGAAGATAATTATGACAACACATCAGTTGATATGGATGGAGCCATGGGTGGAACATCACCCAGAGAAAAAGAAAATGCTGCAAAGGCAGGATCTGTTAATTCTGCACAGAAGCTTAACAGAGATCAAGTTGAAACATCAAGCGAGGAAGCCAGTGTCACCGAGAAGCATGACTGCGATTTAAGAAGTGAAGAATGCCAGAATACGCAAGAAGCCGAATTCACCAGTGCAGATCATGACCATGGTGTTAGAGATGGATTCGGTTCGAATATAGATGGTGTTGGCACGGCACCTATGATTGAGGGAGATGCCATATGCACCGAGCGAGTTGTTGAGACTGAGAGTCCTGCAAATTGTGGTGACCGGAACTTCGATTTGAACAGGAATGATGCTTTAGCTGGGGACACTATGCAGCTTGATGATGATGTTAATGGACAAGAAACTGAAGACCATGTTCAAACAACTACTAGGCAAGTTTTACATCACTCGCAATCAAATAATCATGTCGATACTCAAAAGACCGTCGAGGATACAGAAGCCAGAGACACAATCCAAACAGCAGACCTTATAACTTCCGAAGTTGCCGGTAGTTGGGCTTGCAGCACAGCTCCATCTGTGCATGAAGATAATGAATCTCCAAGCAGAGGCAACAATGCAAGTTCTGGACCATTGCATGATTCGAATGGTATGGTGGCCGAGAATCAGATCACTCCTACTTCAGATGCTGATGGTGCCGGAAGAAATGATGAACAAAAACTACAAAGCAAGACGATTGGCATTGTTGCTACTGATTCAAGGGGGCAATCTGGAGTCTCTGCCAATCAAGGGAGAGACAATGTTATAGCTCTATTTGACTCGGAAACTGAGAGTTGCAGCGACACTGGCGATGATGACATAGCTGATGCAAAACATGGATCAATGTCTGATGCAGAAACTCAGGGTGGTGAGCATGATGAGGAGGAGGATCAAAAGCAGGATGATATTGATTCCATGGATGAAGATGATGAAGCCACTCAAGAAGATTCTGTTGGATAGTAGTGGGGAATGGGGTGTATCCAATGAGTCTTCATTTTGTTCTAAGTTGTATATTCTTACTTCTTAGGGTTCTGCATTTCTAACACCAATATCTCTTCTATTTTTCCTCTCTAATTATCATTAGGCTATTTTATTGTATATATGCTTTCTTCATATGGTTTTTTCCAACAAACACCAGACTGATCCAGTGGCAAGAAAAGGGTTTTCCTACCATTCTCCATGCTTAATTTTAGTACCAAATGTTCATTCAAATTTCAATGAAAATGTGTTAATATGAATGTCTTTGAACATGGTATTCATAATTGGAACTTGGAAGACTCGACAACAATTCACCACATTTATTTAGAATTCAACACATTAAACAGCTTACAAGTTAAGACTTAAGAGCATTAGCAACAATAGCAAAGAAACTTTACAATGCTTTTTAAATTTTCTTAGACATTTTAGAGCAGAGAATTGGTTTTTATTTATTTTTATCCCCTACATTAAATCAATACATAATCTCCACTATTGAATATACTATTTTTTTTTTTTGGTGACTATTGAATATACTATAACTTATGTAAAATAAATTTTACACC
The DNA here is from genome assembly GCF_000817695.3 of Arachis duranensis. Lineage (NCBI taxonomy): Eukaryota > Viridiplantae > Streptophyta > Magnoliopsida > Fabales > Fabaceae > Arachis > Arachis duranensis. Next base: position 87,238,895 of record NC_029773.3, on the reverse strand, counting down.
AAATTTAATAATAAACAAGATATTGTATCAATGTACAATTTATACAAAAATATTATGTTCACTATTAAACATCTAATATTCCTCACACAAGCACATGGAACAAGAAAGTAAAATAAAAAGTAAAAACCTGCATGAAGCCTACCCTACAAGGAAGATCCTCAAGCACAGTCCTAGGAGGTGGTAGAAACCGACCATGTATGGTGGTCGGTGTGGGCTGAGCAAGAAAATTCCCAATACCCAAAATTGAGTAGTCATTAGTCAAAGGATAGTAACAAAGTTTTTCATACAAGAAGGAAATAAAAAATCAAAATTATGAATAATGCAAACCCTGGCAATAATAATTACTAAGATTCTCAATGAACCCGGACAAGCAAATTAAAGGACGTTTTATTATTCCATATATGATTTCAAACATTATGGTATTTATATATATAGAATGATGCCATTTGAAATGTTCATTAATCATTATTGCTCACACTGTGACTAAAAAGTTAACGGGCCAAGAGTTATTAGAAAACTGAAACTAATACACGTACATTGCTTTAGCTATATCAAAAGTCAAAGAAATAAGTAGGGATTCACGATAAAGAAATTGTTTATGAAGTAAATAAATAAGGAATATATATATATATTCTAGAAATTATTGTAACAAAGAAATTTTGAGATCAACAATGCAAGCATTCTCATTAGCAACTCAGCCTTCATTTTTTTTATAATTAATATCCGATTATTAAATAATTAATCAGTTCATTGAGGATTTCTAATCAATTCAAAAAAAAAAAAAATAGTAGTTGGAAGAACAAGCTAATCAAATATGATTATTATATCTTATTTCCTAAATCCTTATAATAAGAAAGAAAATACTCAAAAAACAAAATATGTCATCACTGTACGCATGCATGCATTGGGTCAATTTCTATGATTCTATTCTTATATATTTTATAATTCATAGTGATAAATAATTTGACTAATAAGTTTACTCATTTTTTTTCTTCTTCAAAATAATGTACACATACACTGAAATAATATAAGTCCAAACTATACTCCAATGGAATTATACTACTTTCCTTTATTGCATGATTCCGAATCAATATACATCTATATATATGGTACAAAATTCCATATATAGATATAAATAATTGTAGATGTTTTAAAAACGTAATGATGATAATGTTAACACAAGAAGAAATAATGTAAGTCATGATGATGACGAAGATGTTTACCAATTTTGCTGAGGGGTAATCAATGGCATAGTGGATAATTGAGTGGCAGAGAGAAGAATAGAAAGATCATATAGATTTCTAGTTATTTGAATAATAATAATGGAAATGGAAGAATAAAAATTGTGTGATGCATGTTGAGGTGGACCACAAGGGTTATTAGTTTGATGGTGAGAGGTGCATGTAAACTCAGCTAGCAGTCAATACTTATTATAACTAGTGCATGTGAAACTACTGCTCCCTCTTCCAACTCAATTCAACTTATATATACTCTCTTGACATGCATCCCTATCCATCTATATTATATTTTATTATCAATTTTATTTATCATGAAAATCTTTCCGCCACATTGATAAATATTATGGGTCAATATCTAAAATACAGTTTCAATTTGAAATCAATATTTATTTTTTGTTTTTTACAATATTTTTTTTTAATTTGGCATTTAAGGATTTGTTATTGAATAATATATTGTTGCATATACAAAGCATGATTCAAATTTTCGATTGACATTTACTTAAGGCTATGAGCGAGTCAGTGAGCTGACCACTCGATCAACCTAAATTGATTAATTGAAATTAATATCTGAAAAATAGTTTTATAAGGTGTACTTGGATTCTTTCACAATACTGTATAGTTCTTATGTTAAAGTTTTTTTTTTTTTAATTTAATAACTCATTATATTGGTGTTTTCGTTTAGAATCAACTAATCTATTGAAAAACGCTACTTTTCGAAAGATGCTATTTGTAGGAAGTAGTGAAGTGCCACTAAATAAAATACCGCAAACCACGCAAAATCAATTCTTAAAAGAAAATGTTATACTATAAATGATAAATCTCAATGAATGAATAGTACTTGAAAAAAACAAATTAAGCCTGAGAGCAAATAAATAAAAAGGAACCTTGTAAGATTTTAGATAGTTACCTAACTTATGTTATGTAGATGAAGAGTGTGATTACTTTTATTGGATCCAGTTGAAACTATTTAATGCGATATTACCGTAGTTTAGTAGAAATATGAATATATATAGATCCCTACTAATTGAGTAGTGCTTTTGATGTTATAATCTGGAATCACATTTTGACTATGTATTGTTTTGCTTGATGTATTACGAACTAATTATATTGACAAACCCTAATAGGTTTATCTGTTCTTTAAGCACTTCTAGCGTTGACTGTACGTGGATATATATATTCTAGCATTTATTACAACTTGACTAATAAATTTAACTTTTGAATTAAGTGGTGTTTGGATATATTAATGATTAATTTGTTTCTCTCTCTCTCTCTTTAAGAAAATGCTAAGTTAATCTTATATAGCTAAGCTGTTATCAAGCGTAACATGTTATAATGTCTAAGTTCAGCACGCTTGTATTGAATAATTCTTTCACAACACTAAAAATTCTTCTTCCTGCCTTCATTATTATCAATTGGCCGGTGATGAAAAGATTGTAAGCAATTATTATTGTTATTGTTATTATTATTATTTATTATTTTTTTTGACAAATGGTTTTGTAAGAAGTAGTAAAATTCTTCCTTTTTTTTCCATCATAAATATATTACCATCTCTTTATTCAACTTCACTTCAAAACACACACACACTATCATCTATTTAATTTAAATAAAAAAAAGTGTTTTTAATAAAAAATTAATTTTATTAATTTTTAAATTTATTTGAATACATTTTAAAAAAATTATTAAAAAATAAAATATTATTTTGATCCCCAATATTTTGTACAGATTTCTAGTCAACTCTTCGATATGACTTCCCATCAATCGAGCAATGGAACTCAACAAGAAAAAACCCAAAGAGTACTACTTGAACTACAAGTAAAACTGACGGCCGAAAAATTAAAAAGAAAGACAGTGGAAGATGAAGTAGCAGTCAAGAACATAAAATGGCAGATAGTGAAGGATGAAATAGCAGTCGGAAAGATAAATATACAGGCAATAGAGAGTGCTCTGAGATGTCTAATTCAAAGGCAAGGTGGAGAGCTGCCACAAGACATAGCTACATAGATGAATTCCTTGAAAGGACAGAGTGGAAAGTAGATCTTAAGATTAAATATTTTTTTAAATATACACTTTTTTAAGTTGATTATACAACTCTTAGTAATACCTAGTACACTCGAATTAATAACAGCATCAATTTGCAGTGCAAAATACAATATATTTGTCGCCGTTTAGCCAGAGAATTAGCGACAATTATAAAACGGCCAAAAAATAAATTTAAAAATTCTAACCGCCACCAAATAAATTTTAAAAAAAATAACAGTCCTTAAATAACGACGGTTCATAACCGTTGGTAAATTTCGAAGAATTCAAAATTGATGATACAGAAGCAATTTTAAACTGCATTAAATCAACCATGCTATATATTAATTTTGCGGTGTTTGTGCCAGTTCACAATCAAATAGCAGCACCCTAAACTGCAATGTTTATGGAACCGCTGGCATGTCGTTTTGCGGTAGTTTAAAATCACCGCAATTCAAAAAAAAAAAACGCCACTATTTTCGGTTCCCTTGTAGTGTTATTTCTGTCTCAAAAAATTTTAAACAAGTTCAATATAGTCCTGCAATTAAATTTGACACTAATAATTAATCGAATAAGTGATGTGGATGTTAATAATGTTACTAGTTAAATCATATATTCTTCCATGTATTAGAAAAACATAAACAAAACCTTTATGTAACACTTATTCTCTTCAATTTTCTTTTTATACAAAACTCCAAATCCTAACAATTAATTATTAATGCTGCAAAATCAAGAAAAAATTTTTATATTAGATCAATTTTACTTACATACTAAATTTAGTGCTATTAATCGAATCCTAACATTGAACCCATTTTAAAAAAATTTGGATTGAAATAGGATGTTTGAAAGTTTTTGAGACTAAAATAAGATGTTTGAAATGTTAGAGACTAAATTAGAATTCAACCCAAACGTTAGAGACAAAAATAATACTTTACCCAAAAATAAATTATTTATCTTTTTTCTAAAAATTAACAACATCTTATTAAAAAAATAAAAATATTTTTAATATATATTTTAAATTTTTTAAAAAATTTATTCAAATATAAAATAATTTTTGTTTATTAAATTTTTTTAAAATAATAAAATAAATACTTTTTAAAAATTAATCCAAACTAACCATAATTTACCTATTAATCTATTTAAATAGATATATAAAGTTTGAATCTTATTTTATATATGCAATAATTGATGAATAAAAAATTAAAAATATACGCTATCTTATGAAAATTAGAAAGTTACTTTCTCTCATACATTACATGATAGAATTAACTAATTGTATAGATATTTAACACGTGAAATAAATTTATTACATATCTTATTTGAATTCGAAATATTGTGTTTTGAATTAATATATGTATGTATATTCAGTTCTCATCATTTTCAGTTTAGATAATAATAATAATAATGATATATATTCCTAATTAAATTGAAAAACCAGTCCGATCCTACTCACTCAAATAATTCTAAAAACCAACCAACAAAAAATAGATATATATTTCAAGATATTGGTGAGCCGACAAAAGAATCTCCTCCTTAATTAGAAGAAAAGAGATATGGATGGATGCATGTTATAAGCAATTGTCCTACTCCATTTTAATTATTATTATAATATAACTACCATATACTAAAACCACAAAAGCAATAATATCATATTGAATATATATGTATATATGGAGGGATTTTGATACCAAGGTTGACTATTGCAACATGTTGAAATATATAATGGGCGTAGTGTGCATATATATGAATGTAGTTTGGTGTTATTAGTAGTACAAGAAATGATAGTGAAGCCCTAATAATGCCCTATAGTAGTGTGCTTATTAGTAGTTCTTGTGTCCTCACTAACCTTTCCTCTTCAAAATCCCCATCATGAGTGACTCATCTATCAATAACCCTATCTTTAATGCCCATCTACTTTTGTACATGTCAAATAATAAATAATAATACATATACGTACGTATGTATGTACACGTATTTATACTACATATATACTCTCTAACATGACGAATCATACACACATCATTAATTCATTTTACATGGGAAAAAATATTTGGCAACTAACACTTTTATTAATATTAACTAATACTTTGGAGTAATATTTTATTTTTATACTTTTTTTTGTTTATGGTATTTTTTAACCTAACAGGTCAAGAACTAAGTCGTCACAGATCTGAACTCCATTTAAAAATCTGTCGCTATTAGCCAATGAATTTTTTTATATACAAAATGATATTCAAATTTCCAATACTTATTTAAGTACATGAGTGAGTTGATCACTCGACCAACTCAAATTAATTTATTTTTACACTATTAAAATTTAAAATTTAATTCAAAAATATTTTGTTGACAAAAAATATTGCATGTTGGACATATAGGATTGCTCTTATGTGAGAGCACAATATATTATTATCTTTCCTTATTACTAATATTTTGTTTGAGAGCTTAATTGCTTAATTAAAGTCCAATATATTATCTTGAAATAATATCATATTCCATATTACTAATATTTTTATAAAATTTGATGTTGAACTAATATATAAAAAGCAAAATCAATATAAAAAAATGCTAATAGAATAGCATATATATGTACACCTTATTCAAGAGAAATGAATAATGCAATGTATTATTGTACTCTTCAAATCATCACTTAGGTCCTTTATTAGTTTCTCTCTACTAACTTGAAAATGACAACATTTAACGTCAAAGTAATCCCCACAAACTTTTTGCGCTATAGCATGACATTTCGTTTTCCTGCTAGCAATACCATCTTAGCTCTATTATGTTGCATCACTGCCACAAATCACAATCAACTCATAACTAATATTGCTTAGGGATGCCAATATTTTCCACTACACCCGGGTTTTCTTACGGAAAACACTTTGAATAAGACTCCTGTGTAAAAATATAATTATTTATTTTATATTTTTTTATTAATTTAAATTTTTTGAAAATTAGTATTATAATATAATGTTAAAATTTTATGTTTAAAAAGTTTAAAATTTGATTCTTAGTGAATCTCTAAAAAAATAATAACATAAAACAAATAAAAAAATAAAAAAAATTATGCAAAAAAATCAAATAAATCTAAAAAAAGTTTTTGTTTGAAAAAAATGTCAGAAATATAACTATTTATATTACATCCTCCTATTAATTTAAACTTTTGAGATAAGTAGTATTATAAAATTCCAAAAACAAAAATTAATATCTGCTGGGACAAAATATTTGTGAAATATGTTCGAAAATTCGAACAGAAATTCCTATCTTATTTTTTTGCGTATGATCTACGAAATATATAAAATATCTAAATTATCTTTTATTTGTAATATCTGTTTAAATTTTGTGATATTACTTCGTCCAACTCTATATCTTTGTACTACAAAAAAAAAAAAGCCACCTTTTAATGGCATTTTTATATTTTCAACAAAATAAAAATAGTCACTAACACATTAATTGACAATATATTTGTCTTTTTATACATTATTTATAAAAAGATTTAGTAGTAATTATAATAATCACAAGTAAATTTTTTTTAATATTCACAAAATTTCTATAACTTGTCAATATATTATATAATAATAATAAAACATAATTGTTAAAAAAAAATAATCATAAGATTATTATCACAAAACATTTGTCACTAGAACTAGTATCTAGTCTTATAGTTGTAGATACACTCCACTTTATATATGATTCACTTTATTAATGTAGGTGTGTAACAATACTCAATCATAATGAATTGAGGTTTAGCAATATACTTTAAGTTATTTACTTATATATTATTTATCACTTTTAATTTCCACTCCTACACATATCGCATACACAATCACTACTTTTCTATTAATTAACATTATTTTTTAATAAAATAAAGTAATATATATATAATTCACTTATTTATTTAACGGCCAACAAAAATTACGAGAAGGAGAAATAATATTGAGGTCATGAAGCTATGTATTATGAAATTATATATATTTACATGTGATGAAGTGGGTTAGCCTAAGTTGGAAAATACAAAAAACAAAAAAGACATCGAATGGATGGAAGAAAGGGAGGGGGGCATAGTGATGATAATGATGAAGAAGAAGATGAAGCCAAAATGGGTTTCATTTTCCAAATAAATGAGTATGGCTTTGGTACTCAATTACATGAAAGAAAAGGGACAAATAAGGGACCTAACTATATTGACTATACTGCCCCCTTAGTTTTATCCTCATCATACTTACTTGTACCCTTCCAATACTCCACTCCTACTATCCCCACGTGATTTTCACGTGCAAATCCATGTGACCTACTTTTGAGCGAGTTTTGAATTTGAGATTGCTTTGCCCCTCAAGTTGATGAAGGGCTAATTCTGTGTGTTTTAACAAAAATTGTTTGGAAGTCATAGTTTGAGAACTATAAATAATATTTAGATAGTTAAAACTTATCTTTTTTATTTTGGTTGTATTCATTAAGTATTGTTAGAATAAATATATAATATTAGATATAATAAGTATAATTATGGATGTTATACACATAAAATTATAAATATTAAATTAAATAAAATAATTTAAGATTATTATTTTCCTAGCATTACTCATATTTTAATTACTTTCCAAAAACATAAGTTATATGTTCTTTAATTTATGTACCTTAAAAATATGAAAAATGTCTTTGTTTTATCTTCAAAGGTTTTTTTTTTTACTTGATGAGTTTTAGATTTTTTATTATTATTTTTAATTTTAAATATTTTTTATTCATTTATTTTTAATTGTTGACTGATTTAAATTAAATGACTTAATTAATGTTGGCTTTTTATGCTTTTTTTTTCATATATAAATTGTTAACAAACATTGGAATGTCAATGTAACATCACATATTTAGAGAAATTAAATTATTTGCATGTAATCCAAAATTTGAATAAGTATAATAAACTTATTTTTTGTATGTATAAAATGCATATTAGTATATACATAGTATAAAGTTCATATATAGGGATGAAGTGAAATGAATTACCCTTTTATTAATTAATACGCATTACTAATGCTAACATACAGAGTAAAATATGTGCTTATCAATGTCAGGTTGACTATTTATCTATAAACGCAATGTTTTGTGGTTATATTTTCAAATCAAGCAAATGATGATTAGTTATAATGCCAATGTTTTGGCTTTTCATTTGTTGAATTTAGAGATAGATCAGAATTCCCAACAATTAATTAAAGACATTTTCGCAATGCGAAAATAAAACAATAACACCATAGAAAACTTGCATCTTCTTTTTAAACAAACAATATATACCTTATGTAATTACATGTATTAAAACAAGAATTTAATTTTAAAGTATTATAAGTATAAGAACGTTTTATATTTGCATCAAATAACGTAACGACACGTTAGTTAAAATAACTATTTTTTATATTAATTACGTAAATGATTATTCAAAAAATGAATGTAATTAAATGATTGTGTAAATTTTTTATACTGTTAGTATATTAAAATTAAACTCTTAAAACAAACTTTTATAACTTATTATCTGAAACAAATTCTTACTTTACGATCATCTAATGTTAATTATAATTAATTTATATATATAGTTGAATGTTATGTCTTTGGCCATTTAGGTTAAGATAGAAATGGAATGCTAGATTGTAGCATAATAATTTCGGTGTAATGATTTTGTGTCGATGCTAATGTGAAAAGATTTCATGATTTTTTTTTTTTTTTGGTGTTATTATTTGTCTATTTAAGACAATACACAACAAAAAAGGCATGTACCATTCATGATTTGAATCAATTGAGATGCTTAGATACAATTTATCAGAAACACGTGCACCAAATCAAATGGCATTATTTGAAACTCAAATAATTGAAACTTAATTATATATGAATCTTTGTGAAAATATTATAAAAAGAAGTCTCTACTTTAATAATAAAAAGAGTAGATAGTAAGAAAATTATGCATTGTTTTTTGAATATTTCTATGAAGATATCCTTGTCTATAAGTAATTCTATCTTTTTCATTTCCATATTTTCCAAATTAGTTTCAATAGCTCTTCTAAATTAAGCTTTATAAGGAACCATACAATAAAATATCATCCTTAAATAAGAAAAAGTTTGAGAAATAAAATAATTTAGCCATAATTAACCAAAAAAATTTTAATTTAATTTCATTAAACAAAAATGTAAAGAAGTTATATAAATATTTATATAACTTTTTTATGTTTTGATTTTTTATTTTACTTTCTTATCATTTAACTTATTACATTATATCCCTAATTATTAAGATATAATATATCATATATTAATAAAAATTTTTATAATTTAATTTTTAAATATTCTATTGCATTAAAAACTAATCATAATAATATATTTTAAATATCATTAATGTTAATTGATTTTTCTTTGTAATCACTAATTTATTTTTTTTTTATTTTTCACTACACCTACATAATATTATAGAGGTTGGAATAATCTAAATTTTAATTATCATTAATTTTAATTAATTTTTTTATAAGACTAATTTATTGTGTTACTTATATAATATTTGTTTCATATTTTTCAAAGTGGAATGATAATTTACTCTGATTTTTTAATACAAATATTTTCAAATTTTATCATAATTGAATTTAAAAAAAATATCAAATACTTAAATTAATTTATTCAATTGACAAATTTACTCAGTTAATACACATAACATTTATAATTTCATACTCATAACATTCATAATTTCATACATATGATGTTCATAATTAATAAACTTTACAATTAATATTACCAAATTTTAAACTATGTGTCTTATTGTATTTTTTAAATTATTATCTTATATGTGCACTTATAGATCATAATTTTAATAATTTAAATATTTTTTATTTAATATTCATATGTATGATTATTTATTAATTTTAATATAATGAGTTAATAAATACTTTTAAAAATTTATTTCTTAATTTTTATTTTATATTTTATTTTTTAGGGCAAAAAACAGAAATAAGCCAAGGGAGGAGTCAATTTATGTGAATCAGCCAATAAGAAAATTGTTTCTTCAATCAACCAAAGGAAATTTATATATAATTCGAACTAGCAAAGTTCGATTTATATTTGCATATAATTCGAACCGATTTGGTTCGAACTATGACCTTATAATTCGAACTAAAGGAGTTCGAATTATACTTCTCAAGTAATTCGAACCAGGGAGGTTCGAATTACCTCCATGCACGTAATTTAAGGTAATTCAAACCAAGTAGGTTCGAATTACACAAACTGTATTTCGAACCAGGCTGGTTCGAATTAGTGAGGACCAGACATGTATATATATGGTGTGAACGTGAGTTGCTCTCATTAGAGGGGGTAAGATGGCTAGTGAGGAGAGTTTCGTAGTGTTTGTTCACCACAGAGGATTCATTAAGAGGAAAACTCGTTCCGGTGTGAAGTTCACTGATAAGGATTCTCTCTGTATTATCGTCAGGCCTACGACGAGGTATGAGGACGTTGTTAGCTCTGTACTGCTGAAACTTGGTCTAGAAGGTGTGAAACGGGTTAAGAAGTTTTTCTACGTATTCCAATCACGGTGCTCCAGGAAACCGTAAAGTATGATTGTTTCACGATCGGCAGTGATGAGAACTTGCAGGTCATGTTTCATTGTCGCCAGCAGTTTCCAGAGGTGAGGACACCAGAACTGTTGGCAAAGTTGGTTGACGTGGTATCCAGCTCGGGGGATTCGAACCGGAATACCACCACTCTAGTCACTGTAGCCGGTTCTAGCTCCAGACCTGCCGTTGTTTCTTTCTCCGTCCCTGCGTACGAGCCACCTGTCCAAACTGTCGCCTCCCCTTCGTTCGCTGTTGATCTCAACGGCAGTGTAGGCGACGAGGTCGGAACAGGAGAATTTCGGCGGACCTCTTTACAGTGTGCTGCACCGTCTGGGGTTGGAGATGGATTGTTGGATGATCCAGAGGACGATGATGTCGAGCCGGATATGATTGCTGATGACAATGGCGATGATGTCAGAGCAAGTGAGCCTGTTGGGGCGGGCGGTGGTTCTAGCTTTGGCACACAGCAGTACCCTCCACATTTTTCCTCTTTGGACTTGGATGCAATGAGGCAGGAGGTGGTTCTTGGGCAGCCGGCTGGATTTGGCGCTAGAAATGGTGAAGGGTCTGCAGGTCTGTTAGAGTTTCAGGTTGGTCAGCAATTTCAAGATAAAGAAGAGGCCTTGTTAAGTGTGAAGACTTACAGCATCTATCGAGGGGTACCATACAAGGTCGTGGAGTCTGACTATCGACATTATGTGGGCAAGTGTTCTGAGTTCGAGAATGGGTGCACATGGTTGATTCGGCTGAGTCTCCGACAGCGCAAGGGCCTTTGGGATGTCAAACGGTACAACGGACCGCATATGTGTCTCGCCACCTCCATCTCCAGCGACCACAGGAGTTTGGATTACCATGTGATATCGGCATTCATTATGCCAATGGTTAGGGCTGACGCATCCGTCATTATCAAGGTTCTCCTAAATGCTACCGCCGCACATTTTGGGTTTAAGCCGACGTACATGAGGGTCTGGTTGGCCAAGCAGAAGGCTGTTGCCCTCATCTATGGTGACTAAAATGATTCATACAACGAGCTCCCAAGGTGGGTGTTAGGAGTCCAGTTGACGATGCCTGATATTGTTGCAGTCCTAAGGACGAGTCCTGTTCGTGTCGATGGACAGTTGGACGAGTCTCAAGCTTTTTTTCACAGACTATTCTGGACGTTTTCACAGTGTATCGAGGCATTCCGTCATTGCAAGCCCCTAGTTAGTATTGACGGCACCCATCTCTATGGCAAGTATGGTGGAACGTTGCTTGTCGCGATTGCACAGGACGGGAAGTCCAACATACTCTCTGTGGCACTCGCATTAGTCGAGGGTGAGAATGCTGAGCCGTGGTCCTTCTTTCTCTCCCACCTGCGTGAGCATGTGACACCGCAGCCGGGTCTGCTGGTTATATCGGACAGGCATAACGACATCAAGGCCGCGCTTGAGACTCCTGACGAAGGATGGTTACCTCTGTCTGCATATCGGGCATTCTGCATTCGACATGTAGCGGCAAATTTTGCCCTAACATTCAAGGGCAAAGACACAAGGAGGCTACTTGTGAATGCGGTGTACGCTAAGACCGAGGTCGAGTTCCATTACTGGTTTGATATTCTGAGGTCTGAAGACCCGGCGATGTATGATTGGGTGAACCGGATTGAGTATTCATTGTGAACACAGCATTGTAATGAGGGGCGTAGATTCGGACACATGACGATGAATATCTCTGAGTAGGGGTGTAATCGGTTCGGTTTGGTTCGGTTTTGGACTGAAAACCAACCGAACCGACCTGATCGGTTGTACGTTGATACCAACCATTCGATTGACTGCTTTCTGGACAACCGAACCGAATCAACAGCAGTTTGGTTCGGTCGGTTTTTTCGGTTTTTTTATACCTAATAAACATAATTTAAAATATCATAAAATGAAGTTTAAAACCTTCAATAAACTAGAATAACAAGAGTATATCACATCCAAATCTAATACAAATTCAACTTAATTAAATATAAAACAAAGGCAATTAAAAATGTCTAGCAAAACAACAAAAATACACACATTTTAAACCGCAACAGTCACTTTAAAACAAATAAAAACCAAACAGTCAGTCAACCACCGTGCTTAATCTGAATCCACACCAGACTCATCCTCATCTTCTCCGGTTGGTGTAATTTCTACAAAAATAAAACAAGAAAATCAATATAGATTATAAATATAATATAGATTATAGATTATAAACATAAACCATGAAAGGAACTACAAATTTCTTTTTTGCATACCTAATTCAAGTTTTTCAAACTCTTCAATAAGCTCCTCAAAATCAGTTGTCATTGGAGAAGCATGAAGCCAATTTTGTGTGCATATCAATGCCTTAACTGTCTTTGGAGTTAAAGAACTCCTATAGTTGTTAAGCACTCTTCCACCAGTGCTAAAAGCTTATTCTGAAACAACAGTTGAGACCGGCATTGCTAAGACATCTCTAGCTATTTGGGATAAGATAGGATACTTGCTAGAATTTACCTTCCACCAATTCAATATGTAAAAAGTATTTTGATCACGAGGCTTCTCTAAACCATCCATCAAATACAAATCCACCTCATTCTTGTTGATGATCTCATGAAAATGCACCTCCTTAAAAAAATTACCAACCATGTCGCCATCAGGTACTCCCACATCTGATGCACCATCCATTGTTGTTGAAGTAAAAGATCTTCCCCCATTATTTGCATTCATATAGCATTCAAACATCTTGGAGAAGGTTGCTTTCACTTTTGCACCCAAAAAATCAGCATCATCCTTATCATATAGCTTTTCAAAGCTAAAGTTCACAAACTTCAACTTGTATCTAGGATCAAGAATCACAGCAACAAAAATCATCATATTGATATTTTTAATGTTACCCCAGTACTTGTCATACTTAAGCTTCATCCTCTCAGCCATACTCCCAAGTAATGGATCTCGACTACCACAAGAAGCTTTGAACACACGCAAAATCTAACAAAACTCATGAAAATATTGAGAAGAAGTCACAAGCAAACTACCAGACACACTCTTTGTAACATCATGAAAAATTTTCAAGAATTCCATAAAGTGTTTTGCATTGTCCCAATCAATATTCCTCGGAATACCACCTTGCATTAGAGCATATTCTTTATCTCTCTCCCCTAGCCTCTTGAACGCCTTTTGAAACTTCAAACTACTTTCAAGCATGGTGTATGTAGAGTTCCATCTAGTGGGAACATTGAGTTTAACAGTACACTTGTCTTGTATCCTAGCTTTCTTAATGAAATTTTTGAACCTATTCATACGACTAGGGGAAGCACGCACATATCTAATAGGATTTCTTATCTTGCTAATAGATTCATGCATCTCTTTCAACCCATCATTAACAATAAGATTAAGAATATGTGCACAACACCTAACATGCAAATGCTCTCCTTTCAAAGGATGTAAATTCCAATCCTCCATTCTAATTCTTAGGTAAGATATTGCAGTATCATTAGAACTAGCATTATCAACAATAATTGTGAACACTCTAGATATCCCCCACCCCAAAAGACATCTCTCAATTTTTCTACCAATTGTTTCTCCCTTGTGATTTTTAATGAGACAAAAATTGATAATCCTCTTTTGTAATTTCTAATCATGATCAATGTAATGAGCAATGAGACACATATAATTCAAATTTTGCACAGAAGTCCAACAATCAGTAGTTAAATAAACAGATTGATTCAGTTGCTTGAACACAGTTTTCAACCTATTCTTCTCACTAATATAAAGATTCCAACAGTCCTTAGCAACAGTAATCCTTCCCGGAAGTGAAAATCTAGGTTGCACAATACTCATATAGAATCTAAATCCCTCCCCCTCAACAAACTTGAATGGTACCTCATCAACAATTATCATCCTAGTAAGGGCTTTTCTACACATTTTAGCATCAAAAGTAACTGCAGTAAATATCCCTTCACCCTTTTTTTTGTTGGAAGGTAAGGATTGTTTGACTAGGGTCACCCGACTCCATAGAAAATTTTTTACATTGGTTCAACAAATGATAACGCATATTAGTCGTACCATTTCTATGAGAGTCACATGCATATGATGCACCACACCAATTACATTTAGTCCTAGGATGTGATGGCTTGGACTTAGGATCCTTTGTAAAGTGTTCCCAAGTCCAGGATATAGGTCTAGAAGGTTTTCTGTTACCTTCATTAGCTTCATCCTTGCTATCCTTTTCATCAGTTTCCACAGTGCTTGGAGATGGATTTGTTGGAGTTGCTCCCGGAGTTGCACCCACATTAGTTGATTGAACATTCCTCTTCTTTGATCTAGGATGGGGCGGGGGTTTGGTAAGCACGCCGCTGTCCGTTGAAGAACGTACTGCGGACTCAACAATTTCACCCCCAACTTCAGGTGTCCGCTCACTGGGCACCTCATTGCTTATTGGCTGCATATATATAAACAGAACAATGAAAAATTAGCATTTTTAATTCATGAACAGCACCAAAAGTTTTGTTTCCAGCAACAAAACCACAACAGCTCATAAGCAGCTTATGAAAAATTAGCATTTTTAATTATATGTAGCCATATATATGCAGAACAAAACCACAGCAGCTCATAACAGTACCACTAGCTAGTTTATTTGCATCATTTAATACTCACTAACTGCCATATAATCAACAGAATTTAAATTCATTAACAGCTCTAACAATCCACCAAAACAAGCATCATTGGATTTAAAAACAACATATTCTAACAAGTAGAAGGCAAGTTATTATTTCACAAGCAATGTATTCAATGAATGTCTCTATTTTTCATCCAGAAAAAAAATAAAATAAAAAAATAAAGCGATGCATTATCCAGGCAATTGTATTTTATATATACCTTGTTATGTATATGACATTATTATTACAGAAAATTACTCTATACAAATTACTCTAATGATTCAGCCATTGCACAAAATCTTTACATTAAAGGATCTTGGTTCCTTATCTATTTTCTTGGAATTGAAGTTCATAGAATAGATTCTGTGCAGTTTGTCCCAAATAAAATATATAATAGACCTTCTATCAAAATTGGGAATGAGTGAAGCTAGTCTAATGCCTATTTCAATGATTTCATCCCTAAAATTACTATCAACTGGATCAGAGAAGTTTAATAGTAACAAAAGTTATCCAGTTCATGCATAGTCCACTTTTAGCTCATTGGAAAGTTGTAAAACGTATTGTAAGATATTTGCAGGGCACCAAGGATCGTGGTTTAATTATACACAAGTGTTCAGATTATTGTGTTTATCTTGGTACTAATTTAATCTCTTGGTCATATAGAAAGCAAACAATCTCCATATCGACTACTAAAGCTGAATTCTAAAGCTTGACAGCTTGTGAAGCAGAGATCATATGGGTTTAGAATTTACTTCAAAAATTAAACATCAAACTTCATATTATTTCACAAGCAATGTATTCAATGAATGTCTCTATTTTTCATCCAGGAAAAAATGAAAATAAAAAAGAAAGCGATGCATGATCCTGTGAGTTCTTGATGCAGCCAATACAAACAAAATTTCTAAAAATAGAATTTCTAAAAAACATAACCACAAAGGCACAAACAGAATTTCTAAAAAACATAACCACAAACAGAATTTGTAAAAAAAACTGTTCAAGTTAAATCAAGCACAATATCACTAAACAGAATCTCTAAAAACAATTGTTCAGAATTTCTAACCTCCGAAGAAGACATTGTGGAGTTGCTTTTTGCAGGAGATGGCTTGGTGACAGGAGTGCTGCTCGTCGCTCGAGTTGGACTGCGACGGCCACTGGAGTCTTGCTTGGCGACTGGACTACTACTCGGTGACAGGACTGCTGCTCGGTGAATGGATTGCTCCTCGGCGACGGCGACCCAGCGACGGCGACCCTGTGACGGCGATGACTGAATGCCTTCGAGCAATGACTGGCGACTTCCTTGACGGTGGACACTGGACAGCACTCTCTGGCTCCCTCAGGGTCTCTTTCTCTCGAGCATGGAGGAATCAGAGGTGGAACCGTGGAAGAGAGCTAGGGTTCTGGATTTGCCGTTCGCGTAAAAGAGAAGAAGAAAGCTAGGGTTGTGTGTCAAGTGGCCCTTTTATACCTAGGTTAAAGGGCAACTTAGTAAAAATACACCATTGAACCCTCATTCTTCGGTTCGGTCTGGTTCGGTTCGGTTTCTGCCGAGCCAACCGAAAACCAAACCAAACCGATCGGTTTACTTCAAAAAAAACCAAAAAAACCAATTTTTTCAGTTTTCTAATCAGTTATTGTAAAATTTGGTTCGATTCTGCGATAATTTTCGGTCCGGTTCGGTAACTTACACCCCTATCTCTGAGTGTGTGAACTCAATCCTCAAGGGTGTCAGAAATCTTCCTATGTGCTCGCTAGTGAAGGCAACATACGGAAGGTTGGCCGAATTATTTGTTCGCAAAGGGAGAGAGGCTGAGGCGCAGCTGAAAACCGGACAACAATTTAGTCAGCACTTGGTGAAGTGTATAGAGGCCAACTTGAAGATGGCTAGGTGCTTCACGATGACTTTGTACGACAGGGATAACTCCGAGTTCACCATCGCAGAGACAACTCCGACTGGGTCTTTCTCACTGGGTAGCTACAGAGTCTCACTTGCATCTCAGACATGTGACTGCGGATACTTCCAGGCACTTCATTTCCCGTGTCCCCACGCACTGGCATGCTGTGCCTACTCACGGCTTACATGGGAGCCTTACGTCCACCAGGTGTATCGTCTTAGTTTGGTCTTCAGTGTGTATCGGATGGGTTTTACACCTCCCATTCCGGAGGGTTTCTGGCCACCATATGACGGGCCGACTGTCATCCCAGACCCGAATAAGAGGCGTGTGAGAGAGGGTCGTCCGAGGTCCACTCGGATACGGACCAATATGAACGAGGCAGGTCTGAACCGGCCAAAGAGATGTGGGCTTTGTCGGCAGCCCGGTCACACACGTCGGAGTTGCCCACAGCTCGAAGGAGCAGAGCACACACGGGGACATGATTAGGTGTATTGCTAGCTTTGGTAATTTTGTTATTTCAATTTCGTGTTTAGATTCCACTATTATCGGTTTTCTTACTTGTAGTTTGTAAGTGATAGAATTTGTTAATGTTAGTGCGATGTACTGTGAATGGGATCTTAATTAATGAATATGTTTTGTTTCCGGAGTTTTAAACGAAATGTATGTTAAATGCACACCGGAATAAAAAAATCTACGAGTTAAATTAAGACATGATGCGGAAACTATGCTAGTAACAGAAATTAGTGTTTGGAACGAATTGTGAGTAATTCGAACCAGCCTAGTTCGAATTACTTAGTGAGTCTTTCTTCAGTGTAATTCGAACCAATTGAGCTCGAATTATGCTCCTGGTAGTTCGAACCACATAGGTTCGAATTATGTTCAACACGTGCTGCTCCATAATTCGAATTAAGTTAGTTCGAATTATATGTTAGGGTAGTTCGAATCAAGCTAGTTCGAATTACATAGAAACGTGCTTTGGCTGATTTGTGATGTTATTTCCGGTTTGGCTTATTCACGTAATTTTTGACCTCCCTTAATGTTTTTTTGCCCTATTTTTTATTTTCTAATAGTCTATATATAATATGAGTTATATAGTAAAAGTTGTTAAAATTTCTTAATTTAATATTTATAATTTTATATGTATAACATCTATAATTTTAAATACATAATATCTATAATTAATGAATTGGTGTTAATTTATTATTTATTATTTTATTTTGTAGGTTAAAAACTAATAGTTTTAAACGTTTTTAATAAATAAAGACTAATCAAAATATAAGATGCTTTTATTTTTTATAAAATGTATTGAGGTGATTTGAGATTTTTTAGGATTAAAAATATTAAAATTTAAAATTTTTATTTGGAAAAAAATTTATAGAATTATGAATGTAATAATAATAATAATGAAAGAGTATTTTTTGAAATTTAATTCATATTAAATTTAGAATTGATTTTTAGCGTAATTAAATAAAAAAAGATAATTATAAAAAGAAATTAATTATGTCAATTAGATTCAAAGAGTAATTCACACTTTTTTATAAATACAAATGTTGTTGATTATATATTTTTATTTATTATATATAATGTTTTGGTTACTTAGTATTACTCTTTAAATAATAGACTTGTAACATAATTAAGCATTAATGTGTGTGTAATATGCATTAATAATAATAATTAATCCACTATGTGTTAGTACCTAGTTTTGCTAGCTCTTACTTCCAAATTATTATAACTATTCTTAAGGTTCAAATTTGAAGAACCAGTAGTGAAATAGTGGTGAGGGCTTAAACGGCACTGAGAACTAAAGTGGGGAAGGTTCTAAACTTTCAAAAGGTTGTAACAACTAACAACACAATCTTAAATAGAGTACTTTGAATGTTTTTTATGGTGGGTGATGCATATTGTTACATCATTATATGTTGGAGTCTAACTCAAAAGATAGACTATTATAATACATTTAAATAAGCTTCTTTTTTCCTAATAAAATAATGTTTTTGCTTTATATTTTTATTATAAAAAATATTTAATTTTTATCCTTGTAAATTTAAATTTTTCTTTTCTAAAAACTGTGTTTATTTGCAGAGATAGAAATTAAAATTAAAAACTGACACTTAATATTATATTTTGTCACTATAAATTAAAATTAAATTTGTAATCTCGCAACATAAAATTTCAATACTATAATTTCAATACTTTTAAAAAGTAAAAATACAAGAGAATAAAATTTTTGAAGATAAAAATTAAAACTTTAATAATATTTTTTTTCAAAAATATTATCATTTAATTTTTTAAATTATAATTTTACTCTTCTTTAAAAATAAGTTAGAGCTTCTCTTTTTATATTTATCTTAAACTAAATAGAATATTAAAACATAACTTAATTTTGTACCATATAACTATTTCTCAATCTTTGTTTTTTAATATGTATCTCTCAGTTTCAATATTTCTTCCAAACCCAATCTAAAAAACACTAATTATAACGTGTGACAAATTGAGATGTGTTACATCATTATTTAACGAAAAAAACAACAACAAAATATTATAATAACCCGATAAAATATTAAAACAGCATATTTTACAAAGGCAAAAGGCTATATAAGTCAATAAAATAATAATGGTAATAATAACTAGTTAGAAAAAATTAATAATTAAAAAAGGACCAAGCTAAGAAATCAAAGGATTAAGAGCTAGCAATGCAAGGTATAGGAACATTATTTTTTTTTTTTCTTGAATCCTTCTTTGTTCTGCCGTTGCTCCTCATCTAATTGCTGCCCAATGTAATGATGATTCCTTTGTGTCATCATTGCTATGAAAAGTCTCTCTCTTATGGCAGATACAAACACATCTTACAGCTATATCACTTTTCTTGTGTTTTCTTATCAAGATTCTCACCATTATATATGTTATATATATATGGCTATATAAACCAACCCTTCAATTCCATTTCTTAAACCCTCTTCACTCATATAAGTTATATTTCATCAACTATACATATACAAATTCACTCATGTAGTATTACTACTATAGTTATTAACCTTTTCTTTCACATTGAAGCTTTTTAATTTGTGATATCTTCTTTGATAGAATAACACAACAATAATAGTAGTGTGTTATAGAAGAAAAAGATATGTGCTATTCCTCTTCAAAACATACCCTAAATGTTCCTCTTGTTTCTTCATGTTCATCAAAGACACAACATCTTCAGTTGAGCTTCCTTAGAAGGTATTAATTAACTACTCTTCAATATATATATATATATATATAGTTTCATAAGCTTTTTGTGTTGTATATGTGTATGTATGTCTTACTAGCTATATATGCTTGTGTGTTCATGTGTTAATGTTACCATGTTTTGTTTTATTGAGCTTAATTAACTTGCTACTAGTTATTAGATAGGTGATTTCTTTTTTGTCTTTAGTTCTACTAGTATTAGGTTCAACCAGTTATTAGATAGGTGATTTCTTTTTTGTCTTTAAATTCTATCATATATTGTTAAATATATTTATTAATAGAGCTACTAATATAGTATTAAGATGAAAAAAACAGCGTTTTTAGTTTCAACATAATATAACAATTTTGTAAGTTAGTTTTATTTTTACTATTATCAAGGTCATTTAATTATTATTTTTTATATATTGATGGTAATGATTTCTCTAAAAAAATATTACCAAAATATTAAAAAAGTGTGATTCTAATTTTTATAAAATTTGTGTAATCAACGTAACCATCATAGTATAATCATATTAGAATTCACCGTGTATATATATATATATCAACATGGATAAAGCAGTTTGATGAGTATACAACTAAAGAAATATTTACAAACATAATCATAATAATCACTAAATAATTTCTTTTATGTATATAATTGTGTGTGATATTGATCCCTTTTTTTTATTGATACAGAAGGAGAGCACAATTGAAAGAAGCAAGAGAGAGGAGAAAGATGGCTGTGGTGAAGACACAGATTAAGATGAGAAACTTGAAACTTTACAAAGAGAACCAAAGCTTATTAAATGAGAATGAGAGGTTGAGAAACCAAGCCATGCTTCTTTACAAAGAGAATCAAGACCTCTTATCTAAGCTCCAAAAGAAGCTTTCACAACAAAGTAACAAGAATAATTGATTAATTATTAGGTTTTGCCTAATACAAGTTCATGTTTAAAGGGTATTTGTTGTTATTACTCTATTTCTTCTATTTGGAGCCCAAAATCTGATCTCTCATATTTTCCGTTTATTTGTTTCTTTATTTTATTTGAGGTTAAATTAATTTTTCTTGCAATAAGTTTTGAGAGTATAATTGTAAACCATTACATGGTAATGAGCAATGCTATAATTAGTTTTAATCTGTCAATTCCTTTTATTGCAATATGGTTAATTAATCATTGTTGAAAGAAAGCTAGTAAAATTATGGGACTTCTTCTACCACAAAAGAACAATATAGGACAATTCGTTTATACACACAGGAGATTGTAATATTATAACTTTTCCAATAAAATAAAAAATAAATAAATAGTACTTAGTGCTAGTTTCTTCAAGTACTAATTAATGAAAGGTTTTTTTCAAAAAAAAATTAATAAAAGGTTTTTATTTTTTATTTTAATTTAATATATTTTCTTTATGAGT
>NC_029773.3:87213439-87216898 GCF_000817695.3 Arachis duranensis | reverse complement strand
GGTCAGGCCCTCTCTCTGAATTCTGGCATTGAAACTCATCCCTCAGTATTGGGCCAAGATTCAGTCTGTTAATCAGTTTGTGCTATTCGTTTCAATGCTTCATTACTTTGATGGTCCAACTACTCCTATCTTTGTTTGATGCTCTGAATATGTAATTATGTCATTTTGCTTTTGTCTGCTATAAGTGTATAAGGAAAGTTCATGACTCAAGGAAAAAAAGAGCAAGGTTCATTTTATCATGTAAGTAGGATGAACCAGTTAACACTCGACAGCTACAAATAGATACTGAAAAGAAACACCAACTTGTATTATTATTGGTTTATTTTAACCGACTCTATTGTACATTAATTGGTTTAAAACTTAGGCAAAATCTGGAAAAGGATACAAAACTCAACTAAGAACAACTGAAAATGCAAACTACAACAAAGGTAACACAATAAACTAATATCGACCAACTAAGATAAAATCATCATCATCAAGAACCTGAACATCTTTGTCTCCAACAAAATGTTCTCGGCCAATTTGCTTCACCAAGTTCACAAACTCAATCCTTTTCTCCGCAGGGAGCGGCACGTACGGCAGCCTGAAAACCGGTCTGACAACCCCAAGTTGGGCAAGAGCTGTGTTTAAACCAATCGGGTTTGGCTCCTGGAAAAGCCAGTCCATCAGAGGAAGGAGCTTTGAATTCAATGTTGGATTCTTCCCTGCAAACATGATGTCTCGCATCAAACCAGGAACAAGGTTGCTGGTGACAGATATCACTCCGGTGGCACCATAGCCCCATCTAGCATCATGGCATTGATCATCGTTGCCACTCCACACAACAATGCCATCATCCGTGTACTGTTTGATCCGATCGTTTCCAACACATTCCTTGACACCGGCCAAGGTAGCACTTTGAGCCAAGGTTTGAATCACATGAGGAGGAATATCTTGACCAGTCCTCGAAGGAACATTATATATGATTGTAGGGCCCATGGAAATCACGCTTTCGAAGTGAGAAATCATACCGTCCAAGGAGGTTTTGCCGTAGTAAGGGTTTATATGAAGGGCAGCATGCATTCCAACTGCAAAACCCTGCTCACTGGCATGGATTGCTTCCCTCGTGGAGTTACTTCCGGTGTTACCAACAACCTTGATTTTACTGCCAAAACAATTGACCGTGTGCCCGATAAGCATGATGTGTTCGTCCCAGCTCATTAATTGGCCTTCACCAGTTGTGCCACCAACAATAATACCTTCTACACCGTTTTCAATTTGCTTGTTCACCAAATCATCATACGCTTCTAGATCAAATCGGCCATCAGGTAGGTACGGAGTTTTGAGCGCAGTTATCAATCTCAGACACTTTATGTCCTCAGTTGATGTCCTGTACATACAGTACATGTAAAATACTTATTGTAAAGATCAGACACAGAATATTGTTTAATGATACTTATTGTAAAAATATCAAGTCCAGCAGCCTTTTAAAATTCTACCGAGGCAAGATTCAAAACCAAAAAATTTCTACTTAATCTACAAATTGTACACAATACATAAATAAAATAACCTGCAAATGAAAACCCAATGTTAAGTATAGAATTTAACAAGAGAATGATTCTATTTGGAACAGCAAATTGACAATTCATTAGTCAAACACACCTATTTTTCACCTCAAAGCTGCGCATTGGGAGATGCAAATTGGGTATGATAGCTGCCTGTGGAGGCTTCCAGTTTGAGCTCCTGGTTCATACAAATAAACATTAAAATGTAAAGTGATCAATGAATCGACATTTAGATCAATGGCATTATGGCAAGAAAACTTGGTATCTGTCTATTTGCAATTGGCACCAACCACCAGTCTAATAATTCTGAAGTGGAAAACATACATACAGGGGTGCTGACCAAGGTTCACAAAATCCTTAGTTCTATTTATGACTTTAGCCCTTTTAAAACTCTATCTACACACCCCATTTTTTTTTGTTAGTTGCAAATCACCTTTTGCTAATAAATAATTCCATAAAGGACACTGACAGAACAATATTGCAAACAAGAAACAAAGACATCATTTTACATAAACATGCGTTCATCTTAACAACAAATTAAGGAGTTTCACCTAGGAAAACAGAGGTAGCTGGATGAATGCACATGATTCACAAAATAAATCATTTTTACTTGTTTTATGGCAAGTAAAAGGCATTCTTGATCATAAAACTGGGAAATGGCAACCAAGTAATGACAAAATCCTAAATCCAAACAATAAGACAAAGGCAAAAAGACTCGGAACATAAGATAATCACAAATCTTCTAAACTCATTTAGCTCCATACACTGTTTAATTTCTCATTTGGCTACAATGTTAGGATTGGCTTTAGCTAAATGCTGAAAAGAAACAAGTATCCAAAACAAAAATATGGTGTTTCTAAAAGTGAATAAGTTGAAGGAGATAAAATGTTCAATGCAGAAATTCCCCAAGGAGTTAATTTGATTTGAAAAATGAAAAATACAAATTAGTAAATCATGTAAATAAATATAAATACAACCACAGCAACCAAAATCATATTATTTACTTATTTAGCAAACCCCCATTTTTAAAGTAAGTTACAAACTAGGTAGCAATGCAAAGATACACCTAATAGAGCAAAACAAAACCCAAATCAAAACAACGAAATACTCAACAACATAATCCATCGACCATCACAAACCCCACTATAGTAAGAGTATCTATTAATCAATCGACATGAGCACTAAGTAAAAAACAAATACTCAAATTGCTCCAATGTGAGATATTTAAATTTATCTTTTTTCCCTATCAACTTAGTCCCTTACGTCATACATATAAAACCACCAATTAACTAAAGATAAAGTCAACATCTAAATACAAATTGACATGAGAACTAGAATAAGGAACACATATGAGTGACAAACACAAGATACCCAAAAAAACGATATTTTTATAAAAGAAATGACATATTAAGCAAATAAAAAATCGATATTTTTTATTATAACCTCTTGTTACTGGCGTTGGTGGCATTGTTGGAGCGAAAAACAGTGAAACCAGAAGCAGGGAAGCACGCAGTGCTACTATAACTCTTCAACATCGCCGCCATCACTATTCAACGAAAAAAGTGACGAATATTACGACCGGTCAATGAGAAAATCCGATAATGAGAGTGAGATCCGAGTCGAAATAGAGAGAGAGAAAGAGGGATAGGGAAGGTTGAGCTTCTTAGATGATAATAATGGTAGTAATTGGGGTTATAATGGTGGTGGTGGAAGCGGAGGAGTGGGTTACGAGATGAGGAGAGAGGCGCTGGGCAACGGAGGTACGGCAGAACATGACGTCAGATTCCGGCGGAGAAGGGGAAGTGAAGAGGAGAGTGGTAGGGTTTTATTGAACCGCGTGATAATCGTTTCCCTCTTTCAGTCAATAAAACTGATAACAAAGTTAAGGTACTGTGTGCACTACTGCACTGGCCGC
>NC_029773.3:87209677-87213328 GCF_000817695.3 Arachis duranensis | reverse complement strand
TAGAATAATTATATCTTTTTATTTTAGTATATTATTTTTAAAAACTCCCTTAAACATAGTATATAAATGATGAATTTTAGTATAATTATGTTAAAATAGTTTGTAAATATTATTAAACTTAAAGTTATATTTTTTATATTTTAAGTAATATTTTTTTTTAAAATATTGTTTAACATTTTAATTTTAGTAATATTTTTTAAAATATCATAATAATCACCACTAAAGCGATTTTATTTAAAATGTGAATATATGTTATATTAAATAGTTTAATTAAATATATTAAATTATTTTTTAAAATAACTATTTTTATAAAAATACAATTTTATCAAAATGTCACGTTAATTTTTTTTTAATATTTTCAAGTAAAATTGTAATTAAATCCAACTACCATTGTTAATTTCATGTTTCATTAGTTTAAATTTGAGTTTGTGAGAGATGAAAAACTTTTTAATATGGGAGGAATTAAGTTATATTACAGGATTGCTATGAAGTAAGTTGTTGTGTCCAACACTTGGGCACATTTTGAACACGACACAAACCGACATTTGTCCGATACGCGTGTCTGTTGTGTCCAACTGTGTCTTAATAAAAAATAAAAATTTCTTCTCTGGACACGCCTGGCCGCACCTAAATACCATCACGTGTCAACGTGTCCAGTCTTATTCTTAACATATATTTTTAAAATAAATTTAGATATAGCATATATTATTATTTGTTAAAACAAAAAATATTTTAAATACTTGATATAATTAAAATAAAATATTAAAAATAATTAAAAAATTTAATTTATATTTTAATATCAATAAAATATCAAAATATCATTACGATTTATCTAAAAAAGACTTTATATTTTATATGTATGCGTGTCCCCGTGTCATGTAAGATTTTAAAATTTGTGTGTCGGCGTGTCCCGTGCCCGTGTCAGTGTTCGTGCATCATAGCAGAATTGTGTCAAGTTCCGTTTTATTACATGTGAGATTTCAATAAAATTATGCACATAGAAGAAAGAAAAAGGGCGACCATGCCAACTTTTGCTGAAGAATTCAAAGCATGGATCAATGATATGAAGTTGGTGGACTTGGCACTCAAAGATCGCAAGCATACATGATTTAGAGGTCAATCCTGCAGTTGTATTGATAGAAGCCTAGTCGGTTTGGAATGACTAGATGCATACCTAGACACTCGTCTAAGAAGAGGACCTAGACAATCGGATTAAGTCCTTAGTGATAAATGGAAGGCTGGTAAGGAATTATGTAAGAATTAAGGTCGCCACTAGAGATTTTTACAAGAAATTATACCACCAGGAAGAGTCGCCAAACATTAGTTTTCAAAATGGGTTAGTCAATCAGTTGGAGATGGAGGAAGCTCAAGCACTAGAGATATTACCGTCAGCGGAGGAAGTAAATGATGCAGTTTGAGAATGCAAATCATCTAAGGCTCCGGATAGTGATGAGTATAACATGAACTTTACAAAAAGGTACTGGGAGGAGATTGGAGTGAAATTTACTAAAGCTGTGATGAGTTTTTTTGAGACGGCAAGGTTACCAGCAGAGTCCAATTTTACTTGGGTAGTGCTGGCTCCGAAGTTTGTGGCCGCGAAGGAGATAAAGAATCTTAGACCGATCAATATGGTTGGGTGCGTGTATAAGGTCATATCAAAAGTGTTGACAAAAAGAATGAGGAGTGTAATGCCAGGGTTAGTAGGGTAATCACAGAGTGTATTTGTAAAGGGC
Organism: Arachis duranensis; assembly: GCF_000817695.3. Classification (NCBI taxonomy): domain Eukaryota; kingdom Viridiplantae; phylum Streptophyta; class Magnoliopsida; order Fabales; family Fabaceae; genus Arachis; species Arachis duranensis. Next base: position 87,211,595 of record NC_029773.3, on the reverse strand, counting down.
AGGAGGATACATGATGGAGCGTTAATAGCATGTGAAATTTTACAATGGCTAAAACTGAAGAAGAAGACATCAACAATCATCAAACTGGACTTATAGAAAGCTTATGACAGAGTCAAATGAAATTTTATTGATATTATGCTAGAAAAGATGGGATTTGGTAGTAGATGAAGGGAATGGATTCCACAGTACATTAGATCAGCATCTATTTCCATAATGGTTAATGGGACACCATCGAAACCATTCAAGATGGAAAGGGGATTTTGGCAAGGCGACCCTTTATCACCATTTATATTCGTACTTGTTGTAGATGTATTGAATAGGATGATCGGAGAGGTGGTAAGAAATAGGAGAATAACCTCTCTTTTAGTCGGTAGGGATAATATAGAGTTATCACACATTCAGTTTGCTGATGACACTATATTGTTTTGTCCACCGAAGACAAGTTATTGAGAAATTTCAAGAGACTTCTGAAGTATTTTGAAGTGATGTATGGATTGAGTATTAACTTCGACAAGTCTAGTTTGATACCGATGAATTGTAGTCAAGAGTGGGTTGGTCAGATGTGTCAATTATTAGGGTGTCAGGTGGCGAGTCTACCAGTGAAGTACCTGGGTAATAGATAAGATAGAGGAGAAACTTAGCTTGTGTAAAGCAAAGGTGCTTAGTAAAACAAGAAAGTTGGTTCTCATTAAGTCAGTGATTAATAGTCTGCCTACTTACTATTTGAGTTTGTATAAAATTATGGTTACAGTGGCAAAAAAAAATAATCTCATGGCAAAGAAAGTTCTTTTGGGGGAAGGACGATGGACGACCTGGGCTGGTCCTTGTGAAGTGGGAGTTGATACAGACACCGAAGAAGCTAGGAGGGTTAGGTGTGGGAGATGCGATGATTCATAATACCGCATTATTGTTTAAGTGGTGATGACAATTTTCTAAGAAAGATTGTCCTTTATGGAAGAAGGTTGTGTGCTCCTGCAATAATCTGAACCCTGAACAGTTACTATCTACTCAAGCTTTACCAGTAAAAGGAGGTCTGTGGAGAGACATATGCCACTTGCAAATAAAAGAGTAGCATATCAGACAAAAGATTATTGACGGTCTGGCTATGAAGATAGGTGATGATAGATTAACCAGATTTTGGGAAGATACATGGTTACAGTCGGAAAAGTTGAAAGACTAATTTTCGAGGCTCTACTTGATTTCAAATAATAAAGGATCCATCGTTGGGGACTGTGGGTTTTGGGATGGGATAGAGTGGGTATGGAACTTTCAGTGGAGGAGGGAACTTCGCCAATATGGGAGGTTGACAGTTTGAACCAACTGCTTGAATGCTTGATATCTTGCAACCTGTGAAATTGATAGAAGGCACACAAGATAGAATGGTGTGAAAATTTGATAAAGAAGGTGTTTATACGACTAATTTGTTTGTGCAGATGTTGCAGGTATAGACTTTGACTAGGGCTGCACACGAATCGGATCGGATCGGATATAGCCTAAAATTTTATCTAATTCACACTGTACTCATCGAATCAGATCGGATACGATATCCGCATTTTTCAGGCCGAATTCGATCCGTATATTTGCGAATCGGATCGAATATCGGATGTATCAGCATATAGTAAGAGTATCTATCAACCTAATAGAACAAAACAAAACCCAAATCAAGACAAGAAAATACTCAACAACATAATCCATCAACCATTACAAACCCCACTTGTTATTTTTTATTATAACATCTTGTTATTGGTGTTGGTGGCATTATTGGAGAGAAAAATAGCAAAACTAGAAGCAGGGAAGCACGCAGTGCTACTATAGCTCTTCAGCGTTGCCGCCATCTCTATTCAACGAAAAAGTGATGAATATTACGACCAGTCAATGAGAAAATCCGATAATGAGAGTGAGATCCGACGAGAGAGAG
>NC_029773.3:87180820-87209630 GCF_000817695.3 Arachis duranensis | reverse complement strand
AGGGTTGAGATTTTTAGATGATAATAATGGTAGTATTTGGGGTCATAATAGTGGTGGTGGTGGAGAAAGCGGAGAAGGGGTTACAAGAAGATGAGAGAGGTGATGTGCAACAGAGGTACAGTAGAACATGACGTCAGATTCCGGCGGAGAAGGGGAAGTGAAGAGGAGAGTGGTAGGATTTTATTGAAGCACGTGATGATCGTTTCTCTCTTTCAATCAATAAAACTGATAACGAAGCTAAGGTACTTTGTGCACAGTGTGCTACTCATTTTATTTCCCGTTTAATTACTTTCTCAGTTTCTATCGTTTAATGAAATTTTCATATATTTTGATCTCTAATGTTATATCAAATTTTGTAATTAAATATTTATCATAATAAAAATATTAAAGTTAACAAAATATTCTGTTAAATAAAATAAATATATCTAATACTTGATTGAATATTTTATATAGATTAATAGAATATTTCGTTAATTTTAATATTTTTATCATGGTAAAGACTTAATTATAAAATTTAACTAGTGTAAGACCCGCGCTACGCGCGGGCCAAATATTAATCAATTCTATAAATTTGTTGGTGTTTATGTATTAATACTAATAGTTATTATTTCTAATTTGAAAAAGTCTTAATATATAAAAATTTATTGGACAATGTATAAGACGATTTCATCTTCTATTTTTCAGAAGCCAAAAAATTTTGTTATTTTTAGCTATGGGTCAAATATTGATCTATTATAAAAATTTGTTTGTATTTATCTGTTAATACTAATAGTTGTTACTTTTAACTTGAAAAAGTCCTAATGTATACAAATTTATTGTACAGTATATAAACGGTTCCATCCTCTATTTTTTAGAAGCAAAAAAATTTTGTTATTTTTGTAGCACATATTAGCGAATTTTACTTAAATATAAAAAATATTATAAATGTGTATTAAAATAAATGTTGTTATACTTTTTTACTATTATACAACCCCAAAAAATTAAAATTTTAATAAAAATAGTTTATATTGTAATTACTAATTACACTAATAATAAATACTAACTAAATGACATTTAATTATATTATTAGACTCCTAGTGTAAACGCAAGTCATATACTTAATCCAGTTGATCCTATTTATATATGTTTTATTTACAAAAAACAAATTTTTTAAAAAAATTAACTATTCAAAACATTTTCCTAATATGTTTTCCACCCTTTGCGCATACTGTTTCATAAATTAACTATCGAGATTATTTTTCTTTACATATTAATAGACTATACTTATTTAAAATTTGAATGATCTCTTTCTATTATATAATTATCCGACTCTAAGATCAAAATGATAAATTTTTTATTATACATACGTTTAATCTACTTATAAAAATTAAAATATAAAATTTGGAATCATTAACTTATAGAACACATTTTAATTAATTTTTTTTTCAATGTATATGAATTTACTGATATATAAAAGTGAAATCAACAATTTCATATATGTTCTAAGTATCAAGAACAATGTTATATAATCAATAAAATTTTTCATTTATCCCAAAACTTGGCTAGGTTCTTAAATAAGTAATAATTTCATTATAAAAATTTCATAATATAAAATTAAAATCGAAATTCAACCCTTAACATTTTTTTAAAAGTAAACACATTATTTTATACATAACTTATATAAAATTAGATTGCATTGACTTTTAAAAAATAAACTTATATTTTTTTGTCTTTTTTTAAAAGTCTTTTTTTTAATAGACAAAAGATATTCCATATTTGAATAGATTTTTTAAAATGAATTTTCAAAAATTAAGAACATCTTTTACTTTTGTTTTTTTATAAAAAAAAATACTCTATCTTTTTATAGGTAAGAGAAATCAAAAGATTTTCAATTTGATCAAGTGATGACATAAAAAGTGACTAAAAGCAAAAACTTTTTAAGACTAACCAAATGCTATATCTAAAAGCAAAATTCAATATATTTGACGTGCAACAACTGCACATGTAACTTAATTCTTGAAATGGAGAAAGTTCCTTTTGTAATATCAAAAGTTTACCACATTTTACTTTTGGGACCTTTGAATGTAATCACACTTTATTTGAACTCAAACTCCCTACTATACATGTGTTTCATGCAGACAAAATTTAAAATTATTAGAAAAACACAAATCCAAGATTTGTAAAGGCAGGAGTTGATGAATACAAATAACAAAACCCAACTGATAAATTAACAACTCAACATCTATTAGCCTATTAGGTGCATGTGAAGGGGGAGTGATGAGAAAATTTCTTTTTTGATCAATGAGATAAAAGATTTTCAACAATGTAACGGTGAATGCATATCTGGAACACATAAATATATTTCAATATTAGATCCAATTAGTGAAAATGAAATGAATATAACATATGATTATCTTGTCTTCTCTATATGCCCTATTCCTTAAAATAATATCATTTCAGAACTCAAATCACAAATTAAAAACCCAAAAACTCCCAAAAGTACAACTGAATAACAAATCAGCTAATAAAAAATATTAAACAATACTAAATACTAACAGTTTCTTTTTCTACATGATAATCAAATAGGAATAAAGAATCAGAGGTAGAAAAATAATGAAAAGAAACCAAAAGCAACAACAAAAAATTAAATTAGAATAGAAATATAAATTCAAGCAAAAACAAAGATATTGACTAAATAAAAGACCTACAACAGAATTTAGATATCAAGTCAGTTGTAAAAAAAATACATTCTCCATACCATAGTAATTTTCTACTACTATGATGGAGAAAGTATGCATTTTGGTCGCAATAACCTAAAACTTGGATAAATGACTTCTGTATTTTGATTAAAAATATTATAAAATCAGATTAGAAAATTGAGATAATAATTCTACAATTAATAGAACTAATTAAAACAATATTAGTACATCAAATCTTATATATGCACACATATATCAATTGAAGTAAGTCTTTTACCCAACTATTTATACCTGTGCACTTTAACAACTATGTATACTTCCGATCACTTTCGTCTGCACAAATGTCATAAACTTACAAAGTAAAATCAAAGTAATAAAATAAAATCAACAATAATTATTCTACATTGATTTAGAATCTGAATTTGGAATCTATTGAAAAACAGTAATATTAAAACTAAGAGATATATCTTAAAAGTACAACCATCTCCTTCAAACTTCTTGTGTTTTCTCAAGAGTACTTTAGGAAGCTTTGATCTGATTCATTCTCAATTGCATCTATCAGTTATAGGAGGAACTTGCACCAGTAAAAATAATAATAATGCCTTAGGGAATGAGATGATTGGAACAAATAGTACCAGTCAAAGTATAAAAAAATGAGAATGAACACAATTGAACAAAATAAAAAAGGTACAATATCATACAAATTCAAAGTTATGAACATTACATCTTCATAACTTCATAAAAAATAATCCTTAGGCAAGCCAATTTGAGACACATGATGGAAAAAAATATTTTTAGGAAGAGACTAACATGTTTATCCATTAAAACAACCATCAGTGCTACATGAATACATGTTGAAATTCAAAGTGAGACAACATATGAGTGGCAATGGTGCTATTGGCAACTAAACCATTAACCATATATGGTCCCTAAGATAAAATTGGAAGCATTTGCAGTTTGAAGCAGAAACTTATTCATGATGATGAATTGAAAATTCTACATATGAAAATATCATTCATTTACTTTTTCTCTTCTGGGTTCAGCTTTACACCAATATGCCTTATATCAAAAGTAATTAAGCCAACTTCAAATCACATATAAGTGAAAAACACATCTAGATGTGAGTATCCAAATATTCCTTTCCTAATCTTAAACAGGTCTCTATTATGAGGCAAAAGTCACAGGATCAAGCTCTAACAAAGCATTATGATCGAGACATGAATATAATTTAATTTCCATACCATACATTCTTTACCCAAACTATAGCAGCAGCAAATCTTATAAAATAAGATCACATGGTCGAGCCATGGCTTTCAAAAGAAATCATTTTAATAATTAGTATATAATCTGTACTTAAATATCTTTAGTATAAAGTTTCAAAGATCCTAAAAGCATATAAAGACCCGAATGATTTATTTACCACTATACAATCTTCCTTAAAATCATTTGTATACATTAAAAGAATTCGGTCTATGAATCTATTCTTTAACTGATATGATCATCCATCTATATATACCCAAAAACTGTGATTCTTAGTGTGTAATCTATATCTATTCTCTTCTCCCCTCCATTGCATATATATCATTATGAAATTATGCTAATAATTATGTACTAAGTGATTATCAAACCGAAACACTAAGTCATAGAGAATAACACATCACTGACGACATTTGATAATAAAAACAAAATACATCATGTTCAATATTTTATTCAAAAGATGTTTACCTAACCAATTCAACTGAGGGTGCCACTTGATTGGCCTCACTCGGGGCTTGTTGCTTTTTCTGCCTTTTATGCAATTTCTGAAACAATAACATAACACAAATAATATATTAATTAAAAATGAGGTTATTAGTAGCACAACAACTACATCATCTCCAAGGATCAATATAATGGTGCAAATCGAATGGTGAACAGATTAAGCAATATTATCTATGTTGAAAATAAAATCATGAAAATTGAATACACTTAAAAGTTCAAATCAAAGGGGGAGGAGCAACACAAAAGGCAAGAGAGAGCAATTAAAAACTTTTAACAATAGCACAAAATTAGTATGAATATATCTCATATTATCTCTGCATTCTTCTCTGTACTTCTAAACCACAATCGAGCAGCTACATCCAAGTTCATCATATCGAGAGCACACAAGAAACATGCAATTGAAGTCTAGTACACATGCTAATGGAATCACTATAAAATTCAAGTTCATGATCTCTTCTCTAATATAATGCTAACAATTAATTAGTTAACTAAAATTTGTTTGTTTTACACATAGTGACCTGTTTTTCAAATTTCAATTAGTTAACTAAAAAATGTTTGCTTCTCAAAATACAGGAAAGGAAATCTATATAATTTTTAAGTTGTTATAGTTATAGAAAATAGTCAAGAACATGGTTCAATGATTAAAAAATTGCCGACAAACCATAACATAGAACTGTAGCAGTGGTATATACTGAGTTCATAGAAATTGCAATGCAAACTAAAAATTGAAAGGTACATTCATTATGAAGGAAGTTGTTTATGAACTATTATTAGTATTATTGCTGCATATTCACAAAATACTGCATGTAATGACTTTAACCATTTGCATTATCTGTGTGCCATTGAGTTTTTAATATTTATATATGGAAGGAAACTCATTTTAAAGGAAACTCGAAACCAAATATACAAAAGTTATGGAAGGAAAAGGAAGAACAAAATTAGTTAAATACATATAAACTTAGTTAAATATTAATGTTTGCCATCCAAAAATTAAACTGAACAAACTAAAGAAGAGACAAAAATGATATAATATAAATAAAAGAAAGGTAAAAAAGATAGCAATTAAGGCAGACGCATCACTCATACCGTTTTGATATGATATGATATAAAGATTTAATTAAAAAATATAAAAATTTAATTAAAAATTAGATAAAATAATTATTTTTTTAACACAGAATTTCTAAAACTATCTTAAACATAGTATTTAAACAATAAATTTTAGTATGACTATGTTAGAGTAGTTTTTTTTTTCCAAAGATAGTAGGTTATATTTCATTAATTATTGAAAAATAAAATATAAAGATGTCCAAAAGCAGGACAGCATAATGAAAGGTGGGAATTTCCCAAAAACACTACACTGAAGGTATTCATCCAACGGTGCAAGGTCGAAAAACGAAAAAAATCTTAAAGAAGAAAGAATGATAAATCAAATTGAATGCAACTAAGAGCTTGCCTCATGGAGATGACGACCTAAATTGGGAGTTCTTTGGATTTCACGGAGCAACTTGACAGAGCTTGCTAGAATGGCAGACAGCATTGAAGTAGAACCTTCAAAAATCAACTGGTTGCGAGCTTTCCAGCAGTTCCAGCAAATGATGGAAAGCAATTGAGGATTACGGTCATCATTCTTCAACAGGTTAAGCATCTCTGTTGATGCAATCCACCATGTCCAAAAGTCGTTAGGACTCTGAGGGGGAAGACAGTCACGAAGATAACTCTGAGACCATACATCTTTAATTCTAGAGCAATCGATCAAACAATGAGTGACTGTTTCGGTGGCTTCATGACAGCAGGGGCATATTGGTGATATAGATGGGATCCGGTGATGAATCTGAGCAAGCACCGGGAGCCGGCCATGGAAAGCTTTCCAGATAAATAGCTTAATTTTGTGAGGCAAGTTCAACTTCCATAGATCAATCCACGGTTTTTTCTGTTGCATATAATTAGGGCAAAGCTCCAGAGGCGGATGGTAAAATAAATAGCCAATTCTGTAACCTGAAGCTATATCATATTGTTTGGATTTGTTCAAATCCCATTGCAATTTGTCCCTACTCTGCTGAATTTTAACTGACAAAATCCTGTTTGCAACGTCTTGGGGAAATAGTTCTTGAATGAGATTCTAATTCCAATTCCTATCTTCAGTAATTAGATCTTTAACTCTTGGAACCAACTCAGCAATAGCTTGTCTATTTGGCATGTCAGAAATCATTAAAGGATACGGAGGAGGCAGCCAAGGATCCTCAAAGGTTTGGATATTCTCTCTAGTACCCACAGCCCAATTAAGACATTTTTCAACAATCTTTCGGCCTTCCAGTATACTCCTCCATCCCCAAGAAGGTAAGACTCCAATTTCTGCCGTTATAGCATTACCATTGCTAAAGTATTTACCTCTTAGGATTTTGGATAATAAGGAAGTAGGTTGTGTTACAAGTCGCCAAAACTGTTTGCCTAAAAGCGCTAGATTTTGGATTCTGAGATCTTTAAATCCAAGGCCTCCTTCTTTTCGTGGGCGAGTCATAGTGTCCCAGCTAATCCAAGCCATCCACCTTTTAGAACCTTTTTGTCCCCACCAGAACTGAGAAAGTAGAGAGTGAATTTCTGAGATTAAACCATCAGGCAATTTGAAGCAAGACAATGTATAAATAGGAATAGCTTCTCCCACTGCCTTAAGCAATACGTGTCTACCACCTGACGATAGAAGATTGCGCTTCCACCCTTGGATTCTTTTCCGAACCTTTTCTTTGATCATACTAAAAGAAGCCTTTTTCGATTTAGAGACTGTAGAAGGCAAACCAAGGTATTTATCCTGATCCCCAATATGATTAATATTCATAGAGTTAGCCAGTAGTGTACGAGTAGTGGATGGAGTGTTGTGGCTAAAGAATACAGCAGATTTATTAAGATTTACCCTCTGGCCACTGATGCTTTCATAAGAATTCAATAAATGCAGGATATTTGAACATGCTTCAGAATTAGCCTTACAGAATAAGATGGAATCATCAGCAAAGAGGAGGTGGTTGACCTTGGGACATCGTCTATGTATCTGAAGACCCTGAATTAGTCTGTTTTGTTCTGCCTTGTGTAGCAAGAAGGAGAGACCTTCTGCACAGAAAAGAAAAAGATAGGGAGATAGAGGATCTCCTTGTCGAATACCTCTATTTGGTTTGAAGAAACCATAAGGTTGTCCTTCCACAATAACAAAATAAGAAACAGTTGTCACTAATTCTCGAATCCACATGATCCACCGGGAGTCAAAACCAAACTTCTCCAATATAAACCAAAGAAAGTGCCATTCCACCCTATCATATGCCTTACTCATATCTAATTTTAGCGCCATTTCATTTTCGAGTCCCCTTTTTTTGTTCTTCAAGTAATGCATACACTCGTGAGCAATTAGGATATTATCAGAGATTAATCTGCCTTTAATAAAAGCACTCTGCGTAAGGCTAATTAGTCTATTCATCATACCCTGAAGTCTATGTACAAATACTTTGGAGATAATCTTGTAAAAGACTGAAGATAGGCTTATGGGTCTTACCTGAGTCATATCTTTAGCATCAGAAATCTTGGGAATAAGACAGATCTGAGTGTGGTTAAAACCCTTCAAGATTCTGCCCCCAGAAAAGAAGCTCTTAACTGCTCGAAACACATCACCACTAAGTATGTTCCAGAAGCTTTGAAAAAATTTTGCTGTCATACCATCATCTCCTGGAGCACTTTGAGGATGAATGCTAAATGTCGCACGTTTCACTTCCTCCATAATCACTGGTCTTTGAAGCCTACGGTTCATGTGAGCTGTAACCTTAGGTTCAAAATCAGTAAACAGAGGTTCAGGGTTCTCATGACAAGTGGAGGAAAAGATGTCCTTGAAATAAAATTCAACCACAGAAGCAATACCCGCATTTGAAGTAGCCACTTCACCGTCACTGCCAGTTAGTTGCCAAATTCTATTTCTTACCACAGAAGCAATACCAGCATTTGAAGCAGCCACTTCACCGTCACTGCCAGTTAGTTGCCAAATTCTATTCCTTCGGGTTCGATTTCTAAATTTCTGATGGAAGAAAGTTGTATTCTGATCGCCAGATTTGAGCCATTTGACTCTAGACTTATCTTTCCAATAAGATTCCTAATTTTGCAATGCTTTTTCAAGTTTGTCCTCTATTTCTGAAATGATGTCGCCTCCATGAATTCCTGCTAAACGAAGTTCCTCTAATTCAGACTGTAGTAAATCAATCTCCACCTTCGAATTAGATCTGTATTCTTGCTACCATCTGACAATCTTATGTCGACAACGCTTTAGTTTTTGAGCTAGGATATACATGGCTGAACCATCAATCTGTTCGTGCCAAACCTCTCTAACAATCTGCCTTATTTTATCATTGGAACACCATCTTTCTTGGAATTTGAATCGGCGTTTAGATCTCTCAGTTCTCGGGTTAGAGTCTAAGAGAAGAGGGGAGTGATCCGAGCCTGATTCTGACAATCTAAGAACCGTTGCATTGGGATAGAGTTGCTGCCAATCAACTCCTACCAGGAATCGGTCAGTCTTTCCTGTATCAACTCATCACCCCTCCGTCTATTCAACCAAGTGAATGGTCTTCCGACCATACCAATATCAATCAGAGAATTATCATCAATAAAACTGTTAAAGGTTTCGATAGAAGAAGGAGATTTAACAAAGAATTATCATCAATAAAACAGTTAAAGGTTTCGATAGAAGAAGGAGATTTAACACCCCCACCTGAGATTTAACACCCCCACCTGCTTTCTCCAATTGACTAGAAATGGCATTAAAATCACCCATTAACACAACCTTACCATCAAATTATTGCGTGATTGAAGTTAATTCAGCAAACTGAGCCATTCTATGTTGATAATTTGAACTGAGATAAACACCTAAAACACCATAGGGATCATTAGATCCAGCTGTCAGAACTGATGCCGCAATGAAGAATCTACCATGTTGCAAAATCTGAACAGTGCAACCATCCCTCAATGCCATTGCCAAACCCCCTGATAATCCATCCGGATCCACAATAAACCATTCCTTGAAACCACAAGATCTTAATTTTCCTTCAACTTGTCGAGATTGATTTTTTGTTTCACAGATAAAACCAACCTCGGGGGAGTAGGATTTGCAAATCCCTTTAAGATTGTGGATTGTCACGGGTCTCCCCAAACCCCGACAATTCCACGAGAGTAGTTTCATATTTCTTTGGGTGCCACTTGAAGGCTGGCACCCTCCACCGTCATAGCATCAGAGACAATATCATTGAGACAAATTTTTTTTGAAATTTCTTCAGTACCATTACCTCCACTCCTCCGTTTGAAACCTATCACAGACTTTCTGGCAAGTTGTTTCAGGTTTGGCTTTTTGTTCTCCTTTTTAAGCTTGGATATGACGTTATTGTGTTGGACATTATTCATGGTATAGGATATCTCCAATAGAGCATTAGAAGAAGAATTAATATCAGTAGCCGTATCTGTATTTAGAAACTATCAAAAAGCCAACCAGGTGGAGATTTTTTCTTCGGTTGAGCTGGAATAGAACCATCCCGAGGTTGGTTAGGATTGAAGGAAGCTCTCTTTTCAGTTAAACGCCTACCGACTTGATCTGCCTTAAGCCATTCACCAACTTTATCTTCCTTGATATTGTTTTGGGCAGAATCATCAATAAAACATTGGCAGTTCTTAGATTCATGCCGCAATTTTGCACAATAAGTACAGAACACACCTATACGTTCATAGCGTACTCCAATTTCCAGCATTTTCTGATTAGGATCAAGCAGTTTCAGTGTATCCCTCATTCTTTTATCACTGTTCAGTTCCACTTTAGCCTTCACTATGCGTGTATCGTTGCCTCTAACTTCAAATAGAGCAACATCTTCAATTTGACCAAGTCTCCCACCCAATTTTCGTCCAACCTCAAGTGTTTTGTATTGTTCAGGCAATCCCCAAAATTGTGCCCATACAGGAAAAGAAGAGATGTGATTATCCTCCATGTTTATTGATTGCTTCCATATGCAAACATGAATAACAAAACTCTTGAATAACCAAGGTGAACCTCTCTTAATTCGAGTCACATCAGAGTCATTCTCAAAGAAAAATTAAAACTGGTTCCTGTATTTTTCGACTACTCTGAATCCTTCTGGTTTATTCCATATTGCATACAGAGCTCCTTCCATGGTACCTACGGAAAAGATCCGATCTGAGAAAATTCTTCCAGACAGGCTCCGTGTACAGGCTTAAATTCCTTCGAAAACATCTTCATAAGCTAAAACGATCATGTCATCCTCCTGATCACTATCAATTATATGAGGGTTCTGTGTCTCTGATTTGTTGCTCATGGTGTAGAGAAAAACAGAATTGGTATTTAATGATTTCAGAGAGAAATAAGATATATGGAATGGGTGAATTAGAAAACGAAATGAATTAAAAGAAGAATGAATTGGGAGAGAAAACGAAAATTAGGAACTAAGTGGAAAAGAAAGTAAGAGAAGAAAGTAGAGGAAGATAGAAAAGACTTTGACGAAGAAAAGACAAAGAAAGGTGTAACCATGGAGGCGGCGCAGTGAAACCCTAGTAGAGCGTGAACGAACTCATAGGGCGCTGGATGAGGAGTACGTACTCCCGCTGTGACTATGTTAGAGTAGTTTGTAAATATTATTAAAATTAAAGTTATTTTTTTATATTTTAATTATTTTTTAATAATAAAAATATTTTAATTTTAGTAATATTTTTTAAAATATAATAATCACTACTAGAATGATTTTATTTAAAATGTGAATATATGTTATATTAAATAGTTTAATTAAATATATTAAATTATTTTTTAAATAATTATTTTTATAAAAATACAATTTTATCAGAATGTGACGTAGTTAAATTTTTTCGAATATCTTCAAGTAAAATTGTAATTAATTCCAATTACTATTGTTAATTTGATGTTTCATTAGTTTAAATTTGAGTTTGTGTGCAATCTGAAAAAGAACTTTATATGAATAACCTACAAATTGTGTATTCACCTTTGCTTCATGTTATTAATAACTACTATCTACTATGCACCGTGCACTCTGCATGGACACTCATACGGACACAGGACACGATACGATATAGGACACGTCGACATATTAATTTTAAAATCTTATAAGATACAGGATACGCATACATATAAAATATAAAGTATTTTTTAGATAAATTATAATGATATTTTGATATTTTATTGATATTAAAATATAAATTAATTTTTTAATTATTTTTAATATCTTATTTTAATTATATCAAATATTTAAAATATTTTTTATTATAATAAGTAATAATATATACAACATTTAAATTTATTTAAAAATATATGTTAAGAATAAAATTAAACATACTAATATTTATTAAAACACAGTTTGAACACAACTATATCGAACGAGTGTAAGTAAGTATTTGTGTGCAACACACACAAACAATTCAACTAAGTGTTTGAGCTTCATACAGTACTACATAAGAAAATCAATAGCAAACAAAAGATACAAAATTAATCACTTAATCAATCCAAATTATATAAGAAAGCAGAGCCTGCAACTATAAGAAAACAAAGCTCAATGGCAATGATGTAAACTGCAAACAGCAAAGTTATCATTGTGTACTCTTTCACTTTCATTTCGACAAATTTATATTCCATGCTAAAATAATTAATAAATAAAAATTTCATTTAAAATTCCATTAAGATAAAAAGAAGCTTGAATATAATTTTTAAGATTAGTGTGATATAAATATAATTAAACATACAAAAAACCTGAAATCGTCCTACTTTGATAAAATCATCCTACAATATTGTTTTCCCCGAAAAGATGGTAAAAATTTGGACACTATTATCCCATGCTGTAATTTAATTTTTAATTTATAATCAAAATAGTCATATTTATGTAATCCATTAATCCAATATTAAATCGTCATAGTCATATAAAGCAGGTTACTGTATGAACTATGAATAGCTAATAATATCTTCCAATACAATTAAGGACCATTCACATTTGTTTTTTCTCATCAGTTGGTGGAGGATGGTCCCCACGATGTTAAAGACTTATCATTTCAATACACTTAGATTCCAAATTTCCAATAGGAAAATAAAAGTATTTTTTTTGAGAAAAAAAATTAAGAAAAAGAAATTATTGCTTCAACTCAATTATTGAAGTAAGCAACACAGCGTGTACTTGGCTAAGCTACACTGCAAAGTAGAAACTTTGCGTTCTTCAGAATTCTGAGTGTTGAGTGTATACCACAACCCACTTCCCTTACCCTTTCATATACTTTCTTGATCTTGTGAAGATGGCTGCTGAACTTGTTGGAGGAGCTTTTCTCTCTTCTTTTCTCAATGTCCTTTTTGACCGCCTGTCTGACCCTGCAATCATCAACATGATGAAAGGAAAGAAGGTTGACCAGAAGCTGCTTCAAAAGCTGGAGACCATTTTGAGTGTGGTTGAAGCTGTGCTGAATGATGCTGAGAGGAAACAGATTTCTAACCCTGCTGTCAAGAGGTGGCTTGAAAATCTCCAAGATGCTGTCTATGATGCTGATGACTTGCTGGACGAAATCGCCACCAAAGCTGCCACTCGGAAGGATCCACCACCAGGTAACTTCCTGTCTCGCCTTCTTAATTTGCAAGATAGGGAGATGGTTACTAGGATTGAAAAAATCATTGCTAGACTACAAGATATTGCAAATCACAAAGATATCCTTGGTCTAGAAAAGGCTATAAAGAATAATCACATGTCAGGGAGAATTGAATCAACCTCTCTTGTTCAAAA
Source organism: Arachis duranensis (assembly GCF_000817695.3). Classification (NCBI taxonomy): domain Eukaryota; kingdom Viridiplantae; phylum Streptophyta; class Magnoliopsida; order Fabales; family Fabaceae; genus Arachis; species Arachis duranensis. Next base: position 87,196,393 of record NC_029773.3, on the reverse strand, counting down.
GTCTGATGTTTTTGTTGGTAGGGACCAAGAGAGGGAGGGTATGGTCAAGTTGTTGTTGGATGATAGTAATGATGGTGAACTATCTGTGATCCCCATCTGGGGCATGGGTGGGATCGGAAAAACTACTTTGGCTCAATTGGTTTTCAATGATGAAAGAGTGCAGCAAAGGTTTAATGTTAAAACATGGGTTTGTGTTGGGGAAGAAATTGATGTTCTTAAGGTGACTAAAACTGTGGTAGAGAAAGCAACTTCTCGTCCTTGTAACTTGAATGATTTAGATTCAGTTCAGCTTTGGTTGAAGAATGAGCTAGCAGGGAATAGTTTCTTGGTTGTTTTGGATGACATGTGGAGTAACAATTATATGGCTTGGAAAAAGTTGCTAACTCCTTTTCAATGTGGAACTGAGGCAGGGAAGCATGGAGGTAAGATTCTTGTGACAACTCGTTATGAAAAGATTGCAAATATGGTCAAAAGTCATGACCATCAAGCCCACAATTTGAGTGTGTTGAATGATGAAGATTGTTGGTCATTGTTGGCAAATCTCACCTTGCTTTCTAAAGACTGTTTAGGTTTTGAAAATGTAGGGAGAGAAATCGTTAAAAAGTGTAAAGGATTACCTCTGGCTGTTCAAACACTTGGGAGCTTACTAAGTACCAAAGATGATGAAAGGGATTGGAATGATATTTTGAACAATGAAATTTGGGATTTTTCTGAAGAGGAAAGTGAGATTCTGCCTGCGTTGAGGATCAGTTATTACCACCTTCCTTCGTACTTAAAACGTTGTTTTGTTTATTGTTCTTTGTATCCCAAGGACTATGTGTTTGATAGAGATGAATTGATGTTATTGTGGATGGCAGAAGGTCTTTTGCAACAACCAAGGAGCGGAAGCACTTTAGAAGAAGTTGGTTATCAATATTTTGATGATTTAGCTTCAAGATCATTTTTTCAACCTTCTAATAATGCTCATGTAAATTCATTTGTGATGCACGATCTCATGCATGATTTAGCGACATTCTATGGTGGCAAGTTCTATTTTAGAACCTTTGAACTCAAAAATGTACTCAGGCATGATGCCAAAACTCGTCATTTGTCATATGCCCTTTGCAGCAATGATTCAATCTCAAAGATTGTGGAAGTATGTGATAGTTTAAAGCATGCAAGGACATTGCTGAAAATCAATTTGGGTATATATCATGGATTCTCAAAGGGAATAATCGATCCTTGTCACCTTCTAGAACAAATGAAGTGCTTACGAGTTTTGTCATTTAAATCCCTCTCCCGTGAGGAAGACTTGTTGCACGACTCGATTGGTGAATTGATTCATTTGCGTTATTTAGATCTTTCTAACACATTTGTCGTAGCATTGCCCGAGTCATTGTGTGATTTGTACAATTTACAAACTTTGAAGTTGAGCAACTGTAAGAACCTTAAAAAGCTTCCCTCCAACATGCAAAATCTTGTGAATTTGCGACATCTTGATATTGAAGACACTGAACTGGAAGAGATGCCAAAAGGTATGGGAAAATTAAAAGAGTTGCAGACTCTGACTTGCTATATTGTTGGCAACCATGAAGAGAATGGGGCTGGGGACTTGGGAGAACTTGTAAATCTTGGAGGGTCATTTCGGATTGAGAAGATAGAGAATGTGGTGAACAGCAATGAAGCTTGGAAGGCAAGGATGGTTGATAAGAAATATATCAGTTCTTTATGTTTGAAGTGGTCAGCAGGTGAAGATAGTGAAATGGTTGATTCCCAAATGGAGAAAGATGTACTTGCCAAATTAGAACCTCACAAAGACCTGAAAGAACTAACAATCACGGGTTACAGGGGTACCATGTTTCCAGATTGGGTAGGGAAGTCTTGGTACCACAAGATGACTGTGTTGGAGCTGAGTGGATGCGGGAATTGTTGGGTGCTTCCTTCACTTGGACAGTTGCCCTCTCTAGAGAGCCTGTTAATTTCGAACTTGGACATGGTGAAGAGGATTGGTGGTGAATTCTACAAGGATGATGGAAGTGATCATCATCAGGAGACACCTTTCCGATCCCTTAAAACTCTTGATATTTCAAGAATGCCTTGCTGGGAGGAATGGGAGTCGTTTGAATGTGATGACGATGATGCACCATTTCCTCAACTTAAGGTGCTCATGATAAAGAAGTGTCCTAAGTTAAGAGGAGATTTGCCCACTTTCCTTCCATCTTTGAAGGCACTCTGGATTTTTGGATGTAAGCAGCTTGGTTGTTATCTGCCAAGAGCTCCCATCATACGCAAATTAAGAATATTTGGCAAACAAGAAGCAAGAATGCGGGACATAGCACTTTCCACGTTGGAACAAGTTTCAGTTAATGGAGAGCAACAGGTGGAATACGTGTTCAATGCCATGACTCACACTCAACCAACCTCTCTCACATGGCTAGAAATCTCAAACTGCTCATCAGCCATATCATTTCCAGGGGATTCTTTGCCCCCTTCATTGCAACATCTGTCCATCAAGAATTGCATGAATGTAAAATTCCCAATGCAACACCAACAACATCACTCACTACAGAGTTTAGAAATAGACAACAGCTGCGATTCACTGACATCGTTCGCATTGCTAGCGTTCCCAAATCTCAAATATCTGACAATCCAAAGACGTGAAAATTTGACCTCTCTGGAGGTGTCACAGTCCTTCCCACAATTATCAATTTCAGGCTGCTCCAAGCTGGAGAACATAAAGCTTCCTGTCTCTTTAAGTCAACTCATCATCAATAAATGTCCGTTATTGGAGGAACGCATACAGAAGAAGTACCCCCACATTTGGCCAACCATTTCCCACATCCCATACATTTATGTTAATGGGAAACGGATTCGCAATGACTCAACATCTTAAAAATGCTCTTATCATTCTATACTCTTTGGGCATGCTTAAAGAAAGATCTTGTAGAGTAATTGAGTTATTTGTTTCCAATTTCTTAATGTAGAAGATCTTAAGAATGTGTTTGGAATGACAACAATTAGAATTCACAATAATGAAATTCTTTTTCATATTTTGGAACAAATAAAAAAATTGATTCTAATTCATTCCAGAGTTGGGAATTCTCATGTTTACTGCATTTATATAATGGAATTCTTGTATGAAGTAATTATTTGCTGGATGAGTACATGGACAAGGAGCTAGGCATAAAGTTGAACTTTCTTGCACATTCAGAAACTTCAACCTGGACCACTCTTAGAGGTATAAGGCTACACTGCATTACTCTTATATTTCATAACATTTCTTATACAATATACCTTCTCATACACCTTTCATAATCATTGTGAATAAGGATTTTACTTCTGCTACATCCAAGTATGTACAACCATCACATGAGCATGGTGTTACCTATTTTAATGGGAGACAAGCAAATAAGTAAGCACAGGCATTGAATTTTCTTGTGTCTTTTTCCAATTTTCCACAAAATTCTTAGATTGTTGCTTTTTTTTTAACCCCCTGATAGCATGGAAAAACTTGGTAATTTGGAGCAAGTAATGTTGAAAGCTAGGCTGAGTGGCTGATATGATGATCTCAAAACAATGTTGCTCAACTCAAGGAAGAAGAAATGAATTCTAAGGCATTTCTTTGAGTAAGTTTTAAGTTTTGAGTAGTATTACTGTTATTTTATTATATGTTGTTGTTTTATCCCATAATTATGCATGATGCAGTCCTGAACAGGTGGCATGGCTTATAAGCAGAAACAAATGGCCATCTTTTTTTTTTTATTATTCTTTTTGGTCAGAGTGAGAGATTAGAGATTTTGGCCATAATATTATATATAAACTACATACAGCATAGACATGCTTTGTTCTAATTCTAAGTACAAATGCAATGTTTATTAGAAGGTTATAATTTTGTTAATTCAAAGATTCCGTATACTATCTTAGTATTAGTTTCTGTTGAATAAAGAAACTAACTGTGACGGCGGAAACATTTATGGTTTAGTTTCTAATGGCGGAAACTAACTGTTGAATAAAGAAATGGATGATGTGGAACAGAATTTCGCACAGACAGATAGACCAATCAAAATGCAACAAGAACGATTTCATGTCTTCATCATTTCATTCTATTTTAAGTATAGTTGATATATGGAATAATGAAATACTAGACTATATTGTGGAGCCAAGTTAAGTCATTTCATGAACTTATTAGTTTGTTCATTAGATCGTTTAAGTAATTGTCGGAGGTTCTAATCTGTGCTTGTGCATGCAGCAATTCATTGATCAACGACAAATATTTAAATATAATTCCAATTTGTGATGGATTAGTCATTTACCTTTTGGGTTAAAAAATATTGTGAGAAACCAAAAAATTAAGAAAAATCTAAATTCAATTTAAAAAATAAAATAAAAATATCATTACAAAAATTCATTACATAAAAACTAAAAAATAAATTGTGAGAAAGAAGTTTAGAAATGTCTACTTAATCATTGAATTTGAACAAAAAAGAAAACTGTTTTTTGTAAATAGTAAAATTAGAAGATGAGTGAATATTTTTACTAGATTTAGAAAAAAAAAGTGAATTGCATATGATAAAAAAAATTTGTAATTTTTTTATTGAAAAAAATATTATTCACTTTTCACTATAATATTATCCAACAAAATTATCTTGAAAAAATGACTAAAACATGTTAGATTCTATGTAACAATAACATAAAAAGCGTCTTAAGAACATATCAATATAATTTTATTCTGGATAGAATATAGTTTTTGTCCTTAATATTTAAAAAAAATAGCCATAATGTTTAATTTATTTAATTTTATTCTTAATATTTTCGAGTTCAATTTTATTTTTACCATCAAATTTTTAATAGTCAATATGTAATCAATTTTTTTCTTCTAATTTTATTAATTTTTCTCTATATTTGTCTCCGTTAAACAATATAGTTTCCCTCTAATTAAGATAAATATTAAGAATTGTTTTGTGTATTTTAAAATAGATACTAAAGTGTCAAATATTAAAAATATGAGAAACTAATATTGATAATTACTTTAGATTTTTTTTGTTAAACTATATAAATGCTTATCAACTGTATTTAAACCAAAATATGTTTTTATCTTGACTTCATTATTAGAAAATACTTATAGGTACTCTCTATAATTAAAAAATTCTTAATCGGCTCCAAATTATTTAAGTAATTAGTCTCCAATAAAACATAAAATGCAAGTCATTGCTAGACTAGAAGAAAACATATTTGCAAGATAGAAAGATGGTTACTAAAATTGAAGAAATCATTGCTAGACTAGAAGATATTGCAAGTCATAAAGTTATTCTTGGTCTAGAAAAGATTTCAATGAAGAGCATGTCAGGGATAATTGAATCAATATAATTCAGAATTCATTTTGCATCTTCCCTTAGCTCTATTTTTCTCTCTACTCTCCTCACTCACTGCATGCACTTCCCGTCCCTGAATCGAGGTTTCTACAAATCACAAATTTAATAAAATATATAGAATAGAATACACATATTAACACCAATTAGTACACTAATATATGATATAAAGTAATTCGCTAATATATAGAACTGTAACCCTCAGAAATCCACAATTTATAAAAGCTGAACCTATTTAACTCAAGGGGATATATATTATATATCTAATAAAAATAATTAATTGATGTAAAAGAAATACTTTTTTTTTTCTTTCTGACATTCAAATTTGCATAATTAACCGTATGTTTTTTAATACGACAATCAGAATTAAATTGAAAATTATTAATTACAGTTTACGATATCGTTATCTATAAATTTTTAGTTATCAATTATTAATTACTTTTTAACTACTTCTTGCTGTGAAATAGTTTTTTAATACTTTTAAATTAAAATATATGATTGAAGATCTCTTAAGAGTTAATTAGTATATGCATTGCACTGAATAATTATTCAAATAAATTCTTAAAAACTTTTAAAATTAGACAATTTAATCCTTACATTTTAAAATATACAAATAGTCTCTGATATCTATTTTCACAAAAAAGATACATATTAGAGACTAATTTGTGTATTTTAAAACTTAAACATTGAAGTGTCAGATATTATAAATTTCAGTAATTAATTTGAATAATTATTTTAGAATTTTTTGTTAAACTATGTAAATGCTTATCAACTGTATTTAAACCAAAATATGCTTATCGTGATTTTATTATTAAAAAATACTTATAATAATTTTCTATAATTCGAAAATTTTTAACAAATCTTAAATAATTTAAGTAATTGGTCCCAACAAAAAATATAAAAAGCAATTTTATGTTGAAATTATTTTATAAAAAGGTAGCAGATGCGTGCATTGTAGTATGTGACAAAATAAAGAGAAGTGAACAATTTTTTATGGTATAAGAAGCACCAGTAATGGTAGGTGGGTTAATAAATAAATGTACAAGTGGATATTGTTAAACATTTTGCAGCTAAAGATCCGTTGTTTAAAAAATGGAAGAACGAAGACCAAATGCTCCGAAAGCATCTCACAGCTTCGGAGCAAGACAATAAGAATTATAATAATATCAGCATGCACCACATTACAATAATATTTCACTGAACTGCTACCACTTTCATACTCTGTGTTTATGAGAGAATTCTGAGTTTTGAGTGCATACACAAACCGCTTCCTTTTCCTTCTTGCTCTTGTGAACATGGCTGCTGAACTTGTTGGAGGAGCTTTTCTCTCTTCTTTTCTCAATGTTCTTTTTGATCGGCTGTCCGACCCGGCAATCATCAACATGATGAAAGGAAAGAAGGTTGACCAGAAGCTGCTTCAAAAGCTGGAGACCATTTTGAATGTGGTTGAAGCTGTGCTGAATGATGCTGAGAAGAAACAGATTTCTAACCCTGCTGTCAAGAGGTGGCTTGAAAATCTCCATGATGCTGTCTATGATGCTGATGACTTGTTGGATGAAATCGCCACCAAAGCTGCCACTCGGAAGGATCCACCAGCAGGTAACTTCCTGTCCCGCTTTCTCAATTCGCAAGATAGGAAGATGGTTACTAGGATTGAAGAAATCATTGCTAGACTACAAGATATTGCAAGTCATAAAGATATCCTTGGTCTAGAAAAGATTTCAGTGAAGAACATGTCAGGGAGAATTGAATCAACATCTCTTGTTCAAAAATCTGATGTTTTTGTTGGTAGGGACCAAGAGAGGGAGGATATAGTCAAATTGTTGTTGGATGATAGTAATGATGGTAAACTATCTGTGATCCCCATTTGGGGCATGGGTGGGATTGGAAAAACTACTTTGGCTCAATGGGTTTTCAATGATGACAGAGTGCAGCAAAAATTTGATGTTAAAACATGGGTTTGTGTTGGGGAAGAATTTGATGTTCTTAAGGTGACTAAAACTGTGGTAGAGAAAGCAACTTCTGGTCCTTGTAACTTGAATGATTTAGATTCAGTTCAGCTTTGGTTGAAGAATGAGCTAGCAGAAAAGAGTTTCTTGGTTGTTTTGGATGACATGTGGAGTAACAATTATATGGCTTGGAAAAAGTTGCTAACTCCTTTTCAATGTGGAACTGAGGCAGGGAGGCATGGAGGTAAGATTCTTGTGACAACTCGTGATGAAAAGATTGCAAATATGGTCAAAAGTCATCACCATCAAGCCCACAATTTGAGTGTGTTGAATGATGAAGATTGTTGGTCATTGTTTGCAAATCTTGCCTTGCTTTCTAAAGACCGTTTAGGTTTTGAAAAAGTAGGGAGAGAAATCGTTAAAAAATGTAGAGGATTACCTTTGGCTGTTCAAACACTTGGGAGCTTACTAAGTACCAAAGATGATGAAAGGGACTGGAATGATATTTTGAACAATGAAATTTGGGAATTTTCTGAAGAGGAAAGTGATATTCTTCCTGCGTTGAGGATCAGTTATTACCATCTTCCTTCGTACTTAAAACGCTGTTTTGTTTATTGTTCTTTGTATCCCAAGGACTATGAGTTTGATAGAGATGAATTGATGTTATTGTGGATGGCAGAAGGTTTTTTGCAACAACCAAGGAGTGGAAGCATTTTAGAAGAAGTTGGTTATGAATATTTTAATGATTTAGCTTCAAGATCATTTTTTCAACATTCTAATGATGGTTATGAAAATTCATTTGTGATGCACGACCTGATGCATGATTTGGCAACATTCTATGGTGGAAAGTTCTATTTTAGAACCATTGAACTCAAAAATGTACTCAAGCATGATACTAAAACTCGTCATTTGTCATATGGTCTTCGCAATGATTCAGTCTCAAAGATCATGGATGTATGTGAAAGTTTAAAGCATGCGAGGACATTGATGCAAATCAATTTGGATAGACGTGATGATTTCTCAGTGAGAATAATCGATCCTTGTCACCTGCTAGAAGAACTGAAGTGCTTACGAGTATTGTCATTTAAATCCTTTTCGCATGAGGAAGACTTGTTGCACGATTCAATTGGTGAATTGATTCATTTGCGTTATTTAGATCTTTCTTACACATCAGTTGTAACATTGCCTGACTCATTGTGTGATTTGTACAATTTACAAACTTTGAAGTTGAGCAACTGTAAGAAACTTAAAAAGCTTCCCTCCAACATGCAAAATCTTGTGAATTTGCGTCATCTTGATATTAAAGGCACTGAACTGGAAGAGATGCCAAAAGGTATGGGAAAATTAAAAGACTTGCAGATTCTGCGTTACTATATTGTTGGCAAGCATGAAGAGAATGGTGTTGGGGAATTGGGAGAACTTGTAAATCTTGGAGGGTCATTTCGGATTGAGAAATTGGAGAATGTGGTTAACAGCAGGGAAGCTTGGAGGGCAAGGATGGTTGATAAGAAATACATGAGTGAATTATGTTTGGAGTGGTCATCAGGTGAAGATAGTGAGATGGTTGATTCCCAAATCGAAAAAGATATACTTGCCAAATTAGAACCTCACAAAGGCCTGAAAGAACTAAGAATGAAGGGTTACAGGGGTACCATGTTTCCAGATTGGGTAGGGCAGTCTTTGTACCACAACATAACTGAGTTGGTGCTGAGTGGATGCGAGAATTGTTGGGTGCTTCCTTCACTTGGACAATTACCCTCTCTAGAGTGGCTGGAAATTTCAGATTTTGACAAGGTGAAGATGATTGGTGGTGAATTCTACAAGGATGATGGAACTGATCATCATTGCGAAATACCCTTCCGATCCCTTAAAACTCTTGATATTTCAGGAATGCCTTGCTGGGAGGAATGGGAGTCGTTTGAATGTGATGACGATGATGCACCATTTCCTCAACTTGAGGTGCTCAGTATATGGGATTGTCCTAAGTTAAGAGGAGATTTTCCCACTTTCCTTCCATCTTTGAAGGATCTCGGCATTGCACGATGCGAGCAGCTTGGTTGTTATCTGCCAAGAGCTCCCATCATTCGCCAATTAAGAATATTTGACATACAAGAAGCAAGAATGCGGGACGTACCACTTTCCACATTGGAATCACTATCGATTAGTGGAGAGCAACAGGTGGAGTACGTGTTCAATGCCATGACCCGCACCCAACCAACCTCTCTCACATGGCTAAAAATCTCAAACTGCTCATCAGCCATATCATTTCCAGGGGATTCTTTGCCCCCTTCATTGCTATCTCTGTACATCATAGATTGCAAGAATGTTGAATTCCCAATGCAACACCAACAACATCACTCACTACAGAGCTTACATATATACAACAGCTGCGATTCACTTACATCCTTTGCATTGCCAGCATTCCCAAATCTCAAATATATGAGAGTCCAAAGATGTGAAAATTTGACATCTCTCGAGGTGTCACAGTCACGGTCCCTTCAAGACTTATCAGTTTCAGATTGCTCCAAGCTGGAGAACATAAGGCTGCCTGCCACTTTAAGTCAACTCAGAATTAATAAATGTCCGTTGTTGGACGAACGCATACAGAAGAAGGACCCCCACATTTGGCCAATCATTTCCCACATCTCCTACATTTCTGTTAATGGGAAATGGATTCGCAATGACTCAACATCTTAAAACTGGTACTGTTTTTCTCTCTCTATTCCAAACCCACTTCATCTTCTCCAACACCATATTCATTCTCTCCTACATAATCTTTATTTTATTCCAATTTTGTACTCCATCGAAAAACTGTTAGCTTTTTTATGATACACTATCAATTTTTGATTTTTTTTTCCTCCCCATTTAACTGTTTTACCCATTTATTTATTTCCTCTTTCTTTTTCATAGGGACATCCAATGATACACTATCTTCTGGGACTCTGAATTTGTTGGATTGGGGTGCTGCACCTCCGTTCTTGTAAGGATGCTTCTATTTCTTAATGTTTAACTCTATTTGAATTTAATGTTTAAGTTTGTCATGTACTTTGCTTTTTTACCTGTTGAAACTTAAAGGGTTCCTGGAGAATTAATTGCCATTGCAGTACAAGTTTGACATTAAAAATGCTCTTATCATCCTATACTCTTCAAAGTCTCGTGTGAAATCTGCAATAAAGATATAAGAAAATCTTTGTGACGCTTAAAGAAAGAAAGATCTTGTAGAGTAATTAAGTTATTTGTTTCAAATTTCTTAATGTAAAAGATCTTAAGAATATATTTGGAATGACAACAATTAGAATTCACAGTAATGAAATTCTTTTTCATATTTTGGAACAAACAAAAAAATTGATTCTAATTCATTGGAGAGTTCAAAATTCTCACGTTTACTCCATTTATATATTGGAATTCTTGTATGTAGTAATTATTTGCTGGTTGAGTACATGGACAAGGAGCTAGGTATATAGTTGAACTTTCTTGTTGCAAACAGAAACTTCAACCTGGACCATTCTTAGAGGTATAATCCTACACTGCATTACTCTTATGATTCATAACATATCTTACACAATATACCTTCTCATACACTTTCCATAAGACCATAACCATTGTGATTAAGGATTTTGCTTTTGCTACATCCAAGTATCAAGTATGTACAACCATCACATGGTGTGACCTATTTTAATGGGATCATAAGCAAATAAGTAAGCACAAGCATTGAATTTTCTTGTGTCTTTTTTCAATTTTTCACAAAATCCTTAGATTGTTGATGTTTTCTTACCCCCTGATAGCATGGAAAAACTTGTTAATCTGGAGCAAGTAATGTTGAAAGCTAGGCTGAGTGGCTGATATGATGATCTCAAAACAATGTTGCTCAACTCAACCAAGAATTTTTTTTTGGGTCAGTGAGAGATTAGGCATTTTCGGCCATAATGTTATACATGAACTACATGCAGCATAGACATACTTTGTTCTAATTCTAAGTGCAAATGCAATGTTTATTACAAGGTTATAATTTTGTTCATTCAAAGATCATCCCTCATTTTATTATCTTAGTATTAGTTTCTGTTGAATGAAGAAACTTACTTTGTGACAGCAAACATTTATGGTTTGGTTTCTAATGTGTTTGTTTTTGGACAGCAAGATTGCAAGAAACAAATTGGATCAAGTTGGAGTAAGCGGAATTCATGGAAGACATCATCCTCGACAAAATCAAAAGAAGAAATGGATGATGTAGAACAGAATTTTGCAAGGATAGATAGACCAATCAAAATGCAACAAGAACACCTTCAATTATTCTTTTTTTTTTTTCCTTTAAGAGTTTTCATTTCTTCATCATTTCATTCTATTTAAGGATAGTTGATATATGAAAGACTAAACTATATTATGGAGCCATCTTATTGAAATCTAACTCATTTCATGAACTTTATATGTGTAAGTTAAGCTAATTGATTATTGCAAGTGAAATAATGAAATATCTCCCAAATTCTAGTAGGCAGGAGGTGTTGAGGATAAATAAGAGATGAAACTAGTTGTAGTGTGAGGCATGTGATTAGAAGTTAGTTGTGCTGAGTTAGTTTGTTAGAAGGATAATTAGTTGTTAGAAAAATCTGTTTCAGCTATGACTATAAATTCAAGAGAAAACCTACTCTGTAATGTAGTTTTTCAGAATCAATGAACTCAATTTCTCGTTCTCTTCTCTTCTCTCTTCTCTTCTCTCTGCTCTCTACTCCCTTTCTCTCTCGCTCTTTGTTCTCTTTTCAGATTTAACAGAGTTTTCTGATACGGGACAAAGCGAAATATAGTGTAGGGGTTTAAAAATGTTAATTTTACTTTATGAGTATCTTAATTTGTTTTTGAATATGCGTTCCTTCTAAATTATTTTTATTATAGTAAATATATATTTTATATTATTAGAGGTGCCATTTTTATTCTTATTTTACCATATTTATTTTTTTAGTTAGGAATAATAAGTGTGCTTATAGTAATTTTTGGTGTATATATAATATTAGCTATTATTTTATGTAATTAGTTTAAAAAGATTTATATTTAGAAGAAATATAGATTTGTATAGCAAATAATATGATGTACATAATCCATATATTTTTAAATTTGTAATCAGAAAGTATTTGTTTACTTTTATATATTATATCTAATAATTTAATTTGGCCTTAAACAATCAAAATATTGACAAGTTATTAGTTCAAATATAAAATTTAATAGGCTATATAAAAAGTACTTTAATATTCAACTTGGTTATTGTTAATAGGTATTACTTAAAAATAATAACAGTATACTAACTAATTTATTGGTAAAATAATTTTTTTAATTAAGTTATCAATACATTCATTATTAAAACACTATATATCTTTTTACTAATAAATTATCAATGCCCTAATATTTTAAATATTTTTCTTAAACTTAATTTGTAAATGTCAGTCCCTATATATTTTGTCTAACTCCACCTCTGCAAGCGGGACTACTAAATTTGTGTTACTTATTTCTAGGTCATAGTCAAAGAATTTCATGAATTTTAAGTTGAGTTTTGAACTTTGATACTAAAAAAATATCAGCTGGTCAAGAAAAATACTCTTTTTTGTTCATTTATCAAATTTTTTTTTTATGAGTTAACGTTGAAGCAAAAGCCAAGTATCCAAACACTTTAAGATGACTAATATTCGTATCTTTACCAAATAAGATAGCATAAGGGGTTTTATTTTTTAAAACTGGAGTTGTAAGTTTATTAATTAAATGAACAGCTAAACCAATAACAAAATTCTAAAAAATTTTTTAGCAAAGACCATTGAAACATTAATGCTCTTGCAATGTTAAGAATATGTTGGTGTTTTCGCTCAACAATACTATTTTGTTGAGGTGTCTCAACACATGATGTTTGATGCACTATACCCTATAAATTATAAAAAACATCAAGTTTAAACTCAGGACCATTGTCAGTTCGAATAATTTTTACTTGAGAATTAAAATGTGTTTTCACATAGGCAACAAAATTCTGGACCAAACTGTTGGCTTTTGACTTTAATTTCATGAAATAAATCCATACAAATATGGTTTTATCATCTACCACAGTTAAAAAATATTTATAACCTTGTAGAGAAATAAGTGACATTAGTCTCCAGATATCTATATGTATTAAATTAAAACTGTTTAAACTTGTTGTTTCACTAAGGGTATATGGTAATCGTTTTTGCTTGGCATAATGGCAAAAATCATATGGTTTAGAGCAAGTAGATACAGAAAACTGCACACAATGATATATTTGTTTGATAATATCAAATTTACTTTGGGGTACATGACCCAATCTAAAATGGCATAAATTCTCAATAAAAAAATTTGAAGTTTATGTAACCAAATTTGCTGTCCTGAGATTAGAAGAAAGTAAAATCTTGTCCCTATGACTTTGCATGTCTAAAATCCTAGTACTCTTATTATATGTTATTTTTTCATGTTGTCCTTATATGCTAATTCTAATGCAGAAAAATCTAACATGTATAATCCATGCTTTACTCTAGCTGTGCCAATCATCTTTAAAGAGGTCCGATTTTGTATTTTACAAAATTTATCAGTAAAAATACATTTGCAATGCAGGCCTTCTGTAAGTTTGGAAATAGATAAAAGATTAAAGTTAAAACTTGGTATGTACAGCACATCCGTGAGATAGAATGTAGCTGAAAATACCACAGTTCCACTTATAGTTACAGTTGTGTGTGTTCCATCTAGTAATTTTACTAGAATTGGTCTAATATGTCTAAAATTTGTAAAAAAATGCAATGAGTGTAATACATGATCAGTAGCTCCTGTATCAAGCACCCAAAAATTTGAGAAAAAACTTTTTACTGACAAAAATCGCGCAATATGAGAGCTCATGCAAAGTTTATAAGTCTCTAAAGGTATACCTACACTCCCTGCATTTGATTGATTGACATCTCTCACATTTGTTCCTTGAAAAAACTGTGTACACTCCTGCCGAAAAAAAGTAAGCAGTGCCTCTCTCAAATTCTGATTGAATTGGGATTGACCATCAGCTTCTTTGTCCTGCTTAACATTATGGGTGCTGCTCTCTTCAATTCCAGTAGCAATATGATTAACCATAACTCCATTGCTAGTCTCTCGTGGCCATTTATACCTTTGTAGATGAGGTGAAAATCCATGTTTGTGATAACAAGTATCCACAAGATGCCCTACTTTGTGACAATAAGAACAGGTCTTAGGTGTTGAATTCTTTCCACCTCTACTTTCACGAGTTTCTCGTCCTCTTTCTCTAGAAACGCTGTTTGGATTATTGTTGAAATTATGAACTGAGTTGCCCAAAGTTGAGTGTAGGAAGTAAACGCTTGCTGGATCTGCAAGTAAATTGGTACTCGATTGTGGCTGCAAACTCGATAGTTGGCTTATAATGCGAGCTAGATTTTGAAGCTGAAAGCTCTCATGTGAGCCGTCCCCCGACATTAGGTCAGAAGGAGCGTTGGCCATTGATGCTAATTCAATGTTCTATTTGTATCCAAAAGTTTCACTACTTTTACGATCCTCCACGCTCATCGCACCATGAAAAAATCGTGATCTGGATCTGATTTTATTGAAGAAAATAAAATTGAAGTGGAAGAAGAAGACTCAAAAGAAGTGAATTTGTCATATGAACAAATACATAACCTAAAATTGAAAAAAATCACAGTACTATAGAGTACATATTGTTATCCACTATTTATAGCTATTTGAAAATTAATCTTACTAAAACCTAACACAATATGGTAAATAAATTAACTATAGTTATGAGGTTATTACTATTGCTAGTTTTAACCTCTAACCAAAACAAACTTTTCTATCATTCTAACTAAAGTTACAAAAACAAATATTATCAACAAATTATTCAACCATAATCAGTTACAGCTTGTTTTTGTGAGCCATTAAATATCAGTTTAATATCATCTCTAACATATACAAATAATAAATACACCAAACATCTCTTTTACATATTTAAAAAAAATAAAAAAGAATAAATGCATGAATTACCACCATTGTCATGTATTTAAGGCATCACCTAGAAATACCACCAGAAACTAAAGGAGGTAGTTGAATGGGGACTTATTTAATTAAAAAATATTAGTATTTTTAATTTTATTGCTTATTTTTTAGATATTAAAAATTATTAATATTTAAGTTGGACTTGATTTTTATTTATACTAGACTAAATACTAAATAAATTTTAAAAAAATTAAATCATACTTAATAATTTATTACTATTAATTATTTTAAAAAAAGTTGAG
>NC_029773.3:87127517-87180783 GCF_000817695.3 Arachis duranensis | reverse complement strand
AAAATATAAGTAGATGTTTATGTAAAATATTTATTAAAAAATTAATAAATTCAGAGATTAAAAAAATGATATTTTTAAGAAAATAAAAATTTTGCATGGAACTTTAATCTTTTGTTGGGTTGGCAGCAGAATGATGTATATAACTATATATATGGGAGACTTTTTATTTTAATGAATAAAATAAATATAATAATTACCGGATTAAATAATTTTCAAAAAAATTATCAAAATCTGCGTTCCTTGCTTATCTATAAACGAGATAAGATACATCAACCTGACACGTGTATATCTCGTTTATACTGTAATATGAATAATATGAATGTTTAATTATTTATTTTCTACAGATAATTGATGATTAATTTTCAATATTTATGAGATAGATTTAGATAGAATTTTAGCCCTTAATAATAAATTATGACTAATTAAAATTAATTTCATTTTCAAAAAATGAGGTCATTTTTTTTATATTAAAACTGTGCGTGTGATGTGCCTGGTTATGAAGTCATGGGATGCTATACAGGAATGTAGAACAACTTTATCTAAACACTAGTATGATGAAATCGGACCGTCTGATTTTTTATTGAGAAAAGCAGGGTTGCAAATCAGACAGTCCGATTTGTGTAAAGGAAAAGATTTTAAATTTGGCAATTGAAATCGGACCGTCCGATTTCAGTTGGGATTTTTTTTATTTCGAGAAATTCAAATGGGACCGTCCGATTTGATTGTAAAATATATTATTTCAACGGACAAACAAAAATCAGTTGGTACGATTTGTTATGTTTATATGTATATATATCTGCATGTGTTACGAGTTTGCAAATCTCATCTTTTCCTTCGTACTGTTCTTCTTTTTTCCTGAGCTCTTCCAACATATGTTTCTCCATTATTTTGTTAGAGCGCAAAAAAATTGATAGTGGAGTTTATATTCATGTGAGTGAGAAACATGGATGATAGAGTCTTATTAAAAATATATTATTTTGGTAAGATTTTCTTACAAATATCTGAAGGAGTGAAATTTGTTTGTAAAAATTCATTAGATGTTATTCCATTCATAATCTCATTCGAAGAACTAAAAGGTGTATGTGAGAAGATAGATTCTGAAATATCAAAAAAAATATCATGTATTTTATACAGGTATCCTATACCGATATTTGGCGGATTCGTTCAATTTCAAACCAAATATATAATTGATGAAGCGAGCATGCAAGAGATGTTTTCAATGTATATTAAAAGTCGTGCTCAGATGCCGTTCATTGAGTTGTATATTGAGTTTGAACAATCTGAAACCGACCGAAATATTGAACGGGAAGATTACAATAGTGACAGTGAAGAAGAGTTTGAAAGCAATTACGAAGTTGTTAGTCCAGATGGAGACGAAGATCAAGGTGATGGCACTCTGAAGGCAAATGTGATAGATGTGGCAAATGCATTGGCAAATGAATATCCATTTGAGAAGCTATCTTTCATACGAGTTTTGGATTTGGAGGCCATGCATGCTTCAAAATTTTCTAAATATATAAATGCAAGTACGTGACATGAAAATATACTTAATTAATATTTGTTTATGTGTTTAAATGGTTAAATTTAAGATAATAATCATTTAGTTAGTTACTGATTTAGTTAAATATTAATTGTCCTGATATTAATTAGTATTTATGTATGTGATTATGTTTTCATTCGGTTAAAATTGAGATAATTACTTGATGTAAAATTTATTTATATTAATATGATGTAGTAAGTATTAATTTTTTATATTAATATTAAAATATAAATTAATATTGTAAATATTTCTTCGACATATCAATATTTATTTATGTTAGTATTAAATTTTTGTATGATTGATTTGTAAGTTATAGATAGATTTTACTTTTAATTTTACTTATTAAATATTTATGGTATAGTTGTTGTCGTTGTAGAAATTTCTATGGTGGCAGATGATGAATTTTCCATGGGAATAGAATTCAGTTTTAGAAAAGCTGTTATTATGGCGATGAAAGATTATACCATCCGAAGAGGTGTAGACTATCGGGTGTATGAGTCGGAGCCGTTGACATTTTATGTCAAGTGTACACAGTATGAGTCAGGTTGTGATTGGATGATTAGGGTAAGCATGATCCGCAGAAAGTATTGTTGGGTTATAAGAAGGTATAATGGTAGTTACACTTGTACCAGAGCCACAATTTCTCAGAATCATTCGAAGCTGGACTACCCTCATCATTTGTTTGCACCACAAAATCCGACAAGTTCAAGTGGTTGTCATATTTTATACAGTACCAATACATGTAAATCTCTAAGAAATGCTGTGGAGGCACGCAAAAATCTCAGTAAGAATGTGATTATACCTATTTGTCCATTGCATCACCCAAAATGAATGAGTCGAGGCTGTGGCCCAGTCAAAATTCTTAGGACCAGTCAGGACTTCCCCATTTGCCTTATCCAAACTCCTTTTCTGATGATGAACTCCCTGAATAATATCAAACTGTCACCTAAACCAATCGGTTGTATGCCACTCAATGCATTCAAATGATACCAATGGCACCGTAGCACTCCACCCAACTGAGTTAATGTAGATTTCTGCAGGAATTATGTCTGGCTCAATGCGGTCAACAACATAGGCCTCCCACACAAATTGCACACAATAAAAAAAACAAATGATTACAACTCAAATAATAATTATACTAGAATAAAAACAAATACTCCTTTAATGAAAACAAATTTGGCCTTCCTGAAGATCATCGAATGACTTCCTAAAGTGAGCAAGACTAAGATATCTATAGCATCTACCTCCATGGTCCTAGTTACGCCATCTAAGGTAATTTATTTCATTAACACAATTGGATGCTAAATATGAAGTCAATAATAGATTACCTGTTTGCAAGCGAAAAACTGCGGGATTCCTTAGGAACGGCGCAAGATGTGGTAGACAAAGCCAAGCCCAAGCCAGCAGAAGTGTTAATGGATCATCAATTTTCTTGCAATCAAAACGAGACGCCCTGCATAACGACCTGTACAGGTGTGCTAGGCATGCCGATCCCCAACTATACTATCTTATACTGCCAAAATCACGAAGTAAAGGCAGAAATTTTCAGTGCACAGCTGCCCCTGACTTGTCTCCAAATAAGATCGTACCAAATAACAACATAATGTGGCACTTCACGTACCTCTGAATACTGTCTTTGTATGCGTAAACGTTCTTTTAAATTCCGAAGCCACGTCAATTTTATGTAACTTCCTCTACAGTCAGACTTTCTTGGTGTAACTCCAAAATTGTGCAAACGCTCAGCACACTCATCAACAAGAAGGTGAAATGTGTGTGTATCTGGGTACGACCTCTCAACTAGAGTATTTACCAGTGATTTCTAGCATTAAATTATTCTAATCTGAAATACATGATAAAAATTAGTGAATCATAAATGCTCCTCTACAACATGATTGTACCGATCCAGAAACAATAGATAGTTACATATCAAATTCTGTCAACTCTACAAAAACATAACAAACTATTACTAAATCAACAATAATTACTAATTCACTACTAAAAATTAATAATTTCCTAATAATAGTAACTAATTTATTAGACTAATACTAATTTAATAACTAGCATGCATGCATATAAATAAATTAAAAATAACTAAATATAATAATTCAACTAAATATCAATACTAATAATTTAATTTCAAAATATTAATAATTTAACGGTTTCCTAATTTTGCTATCAATTATTTCTTACATAATTATTTATTTATATATTCACAGTTTAACGGATAATAATAATAATTCCTATATCATCACAAATAATCATAATTACTAACTAACTATTAATAATAACTAATAACTAAATAAATCCAACTCTTATTTACCTAATCATGTTTTACTTAGTAAAACCTCAACTACATTAATATATTTGTATCAATTTAAATATCTAACAATAAATAAATTATTATTACCGGTAAAATGTAATATATTATATTTTATAAAACCTAGCTATTAACCATAATTTCTAAAATCATTACAAATAATTATACAACAATTAACATAACTCTAAACATATAATTTTAAAAATTATTACAAAAAATTATAAACATATATTTTAACTAATCAATCATATTAGTCTAATTCAAATATTATTATTGATTAAAATAGTCACTAACTAAATCTAAATATATATATTTCTAATTATTTTTTAAACATATATTCCTAAATTTTTATTTTGTAGCCCAAACATTATACACTAATACTAATAATATGCCCAACGTAACTCTAATAATAATTAATTATAATTTCCTAAATTATTACAAATATTTCTAAACATATATTTTTTACTAATCTACTATATTAGTCTAATCTAAACAGATTTAACTGCTAACATATTCACTAACTAAATTTAAATATATATTTTAAATTATTACACTAACTATCATTAACAATCTTCATTCTTAATATTATTTATAATATTTTAGATATATAAAAAAATTAAAAACAAACTTACATAATCATAATAACAGAAATTGATAATATAAAATTTAAGATGATCAATATCTTTACGTTTTTATTTCTTTGACATTGTAATTGATTTTTTTCCAAAGCTTCAAGAAGGTGGTGAAGAGGAAGAAAATGGTGGCTTGAGGAACGAAGAAATGAAGAAAGGAACACACCAAATGAAGAGTGGGGCTTCAGGTGGGGTTCTGTTGGCTTAAAGGGGATCACTGTCTACATTACCTACATGTGTGACACGTGGCGGGGAGGCACAAATTGAACGGTCTAATTTGTGCAGCTTAAATCGGACCGTCTGATAACTCACCATCAATTCGGACCGTCTGATTTTTTTCTTTACTGACACTACATCCGTGTTAAGCACCCTTACATCCCGTAACTTCGTTCTATTCCATTCCACCTTCCATATGGGAATTAAAAAGTGCAAAAAATGAACCGATAAACCGAACTTAAGCTTTATTAAGATTTAGAAAAAATGACGGATAAGTTTCTAATCTTATAAGTTTTTGACAAATACATCCTTAACAAAATTTAAATACAAAAAAATTCTTGACAAACGGAGGACAATATAATCCTTTTGTCTATTTGCTTCTCATACACCAAACGGAACTAACTGACGTAGTTAAAACGGTGTCTAGGTATCCGTTATGGTGCCACGCTGGATGGGGATAAAGTTTGAAAGACAAATAGGTCCCTGCTGATCAAAATGACATCGTTTTGCAAAGTTTAGGGTTTAAATTGGGTTTTCTGTCACCTAGGTAGCGTTTGATTTTGGAGGCAGGACACGGAGACATGGACAATACTTGTTTAAAAAGTGTTTGGAAGCAGAGACATGGACAGTATACATATTGTCTCCGAGACAGTTTTTTATACTTTTGTGTCCACTCTTTCACGAAGGACAATGATGGACACGGGATTTGAAAGAGTGGACACGGACAATTTTATAAATTTTGTTTTTCTTTTTTTCAACTATTACCCCTTCTGATTGCGTTGTTCAGAGATACTTTTTTCTTCTTGTTCTTTCTCTGTCTTTCTTTTCCAGATACTCTCTCCTTTCTGTAGAATTTTTTATTGGGGGTAGATAATTCTTTTCTTTTTATCGTTTTACTTCAATACCATTTTAACTTTATATTATATTATTTGATTTGTAATAAAAATAATAACAAAAATAATTAATCTTATTAATCTTAACCATATGTATTCCTACACATTAATAATAAATTTTAAAATAAAATAATTATATTTATAAATTTTATTTTAATATAAATACTAATATATTTTTTTTATTAAAATTTTTTGCCTCTTCAAATATTTTTTTCAAGTTCTGTCCGTACTCCTATGTACTCTCATTTTTTATTAAATTAATTTACATTGATGTAGAAAATTTGGAATCACAGAGTTATTTTAGTCATTTCATATAATATTTTAGTCTTGTCCATGTGTATCCAAACATAATACTAGACATTACATTAGTGTCTTGTCCATCGTATCCAAACACAATACACAAAAGATAATTTTTAGTGTCTTCGTCCTATTGTCTCCGTTTTAGTGTCATGTATTGTTCTGTTTCTAAAAACAAACACAGTCCTAGTTCTATGCACTCAACATTCCCAGTTACTGCATTTCTGGCTCCTGCTTCCTCTACATACTTAGGTTTATCGACAACATGATCAAAGTAAACATAGAACTCATCTTTTTCTTCATTCCTAATCAAATTGTCACACAATTCACGAATCCCACTATCTCTTGTTAAAAGATGAAGCCCAGATTCAATATTACTCGCCATACTATCAAACGAGTATATTACCTTGTAGCTAGGATATTCTAAACCCTCCTACAGCTTCACCAAATCACCAAAGTTTCCTCACAAACTTTTCTCCATGGTGAAAAATAGGAATCACATATCTATCAGTCATCTGTAATTTTTCAACAAAAATAAAATCAACCCACAATGCACAGAACCATAAAAACTTTAAAATGAGGGCACAATAACTTTTTTCAACAAAACTGAAACAGAAAACAACTATGACAGAGTGCATTTGCATGCATCACCCTACACTAAATGAAACGCTAACGCGAATGTGATCATGAACGTTGTAGATTTTACTTTTTTTTATTGATGATTGAACTTCTTCAGCATACAAACTTTATTTCTCCTACTCCACCTTCTTCAATGACACTTTAGTTTGTTTCGAATGGAAGGAAGCTCTGGCTTCATGAAGAGGTTAGGACAGTATATGGTAATTTCTCTCTTGTCAAAGGGTTTTTAATAAGAATTGACTATGTTTGCAAAACGACGTTGTTTAGAGACCTATTTGCCTTTTAAATTTTATCTCCGATTCAATGGATACCTGGACAATGTTTTAACCATATTAATTTTATTTGGTGTATGAAAAACAAATTGACAAAATAATTAAATTATCTTCTATTTATTAAAGTCAGAAATTTTTTATATTTAAATTTTATCAAAAATATATTTATCAAAAATTTAAAAGATCAGACTTATATGTCCTTTCCTTTAAGATTTAAGAGTCAAGACACAACAAAAACAGTTACTACTTAACAACGCAAACACACACACTTCATTTGAATTTTTAGAAAAGTAACTTCTCCCTTCACCTATTTTTCTTTGAAGCTTTTACAAGCTTGAAGCTATGGCGTCGACTATTCACCGAAACGGCGTCGTTCAACGCGGAACCGCCAAGTTAGATCGCCAAGGCGCCAACAACAACAGCATCCTCAGAACGAAGCCTCGCAACTCTCACCCGCCGGGACCCGCCGCAGTTCGCCATCTCACGCTGGCGACGCAGGTTTCCTAACACCTCTCTTATTCTTCCGATTTCAGCTTTTGAATTCTCGTTCTCATTCCACAATAGAAATGTACGAGTAGTAATTCGATTCCCTTCGGCTTAGTTACTCTCTTCACTCGCAACGCTGATAACGGAATAGAGTGAGAAAGAGCAAGTGCTTATGTGTTTGAATAGTGAAACAGTAAGCAGTAGTAGAAACGTAAGAGTATGAAGGTGAATGCAAATGTATCTCTAAATCAGCACTTTGTTAACCGATTTTTCAGTAGCTTCTTTCTTTATTGTTACGATTTCAAGTAACCTAATAAATTTATAGATACTCGTTTGATTTTGTTATAGAAGCCTTTTTAGTGTTTGTCGCGTGTTCTGTTATAGGCTTATAGCGGTCAAATTTATTGTATGTGTTCAAATTTTCAAGTAATTATTGGTTTTTTAACGTGTGGATGATGAACTGGAAAATAAACATGTGTGATATTGGTTAAATCATCATGTCTTAATTATGCTGCCTAAGCTCGAGATGAATAGTTGCTGATGAGGTTTTTAGTTGAGAAAAAGTGCTAGATTTGTTCTCTAAGCTTTAGCTGATTTTGAAGAAATGAGGTTCTTAATTTATATTCAAATAGTATTCTTTGGAAGTTTTATGATGTGTTCTGTAATCCTAGATTATACATCGGAGTAGAGTATATTCTGGAACTGATGTTGAAAAGGATATAGAACAGTTCATTGTGACAAGATACTGTAGACTTGGCACTTGTCTGTAATCTCAGCAGCATTTTTATGCTTATGTTGTGTGTGTGTGTATATATATTTTAAATTGTTGGATGCAAATCCTCAAATATTGGTAATTGTTAACTGTGGTTTCTGCTATGATGATATTGTAACATTTCTTTTCTATTTCATACTTGTGTAAAGTTCCTGGAAGAGTTCAAGTGGCTGTAAGATTGAGACTTCCAAATGCAGAAGAAATGATGGCAGATGCATCATGTCTTCATCATTTCATTCTATTTAATGATAGATTGATAGTTGATATATGGGATAATGAAACACTAGATTATATTATGGAGTCAATTTATAGAAATCTAAGTCATTTCTCAATCTCATTAATTCGTTTAAGTAAATGTTAAAAGTTTCGATCTTGCCTTATACATGCAGTAACCATTTCAATAGAACTCTGATCCATAATGAATTAATTATTGGTCTATTGGACTAAAAAATACCGTAAAAAAAATTCAATTTAAAAATAAAATAAAAGCATTGTCACAAAAAAATTACATAAAAACTAATAAAAATAAAATGTGAGAAAGATATTTGAAAATGTTACTTAATCATTGAAGTAAAAAGATAATTTTTTTTTTTTTTGTAAATGGTCAAATTGGAAGATGAGTGAATGTTTTTACTAAATTTAGAAAAAAATGTGGATTACATATGATCAAATATTTTTGGTAAATTCTTTTTACAGAAAAGAATATTTTTTACTTTTCATAATAGTATTATTCAACAAAAATTATCTTGGATAAATGATTATATCAATATAATTTTGTGACAAATAAAATATATTTTTTATCGTTAACATTTTTAAAAATACCTATAATGTTTAATTTGTTTTAATTTTATTCTTAACATTTTTGATAATTTTAATTCTACTCCTACCATTAAATTTTTAATAGTAGATACGTAATTAACTTTTTTTTCCTAATTTTATCATTTTTCTTTTATATTTATTTCCGTTAGACAATATTATTCCTTTCTAATGGCGATAAATATTAGGAATTACTTTATTTATTTTAAAATAGAGACTAAAATGTCAAATATTAAAATTCTCAAAAATTAATTTTGATAATTACTTTAGAAGTTTTTTTTAACTATATAAATGCTTATCAACTGTATTAAAGCAAAATATGTTTATCGTGACTTCATTATTAAAAAATAATTATAGATACTCTCCACAATTAAAAAAGTTCTTAATCGGCTCCAAACTATTTAAGTAATTGGTGTCCGATAAAATATAAAAAACAGTTTTTTGTTAAAATAAAATTAATTTTTTTGTTTTGTTTTTTAAAAAGTAGCAGACGCGTGCATTGTAATTGTAGTATGTCACAAAATAGAGGTGAACAATTTTTTATGGTATAAGAAGCAGTAATGATAGGTGGGTTAATAAATAAATGCACAAGTGGATATTGTTAAACATTTTGCAGCTAAAGATCCGTTGTAGGGAGCATTTAAAAAATGGAAGAATGAAGACCAAAGGCACCGAAAGCATCTCACAGCTTCGGAGCAAGACAATAAGATGCTTCACATGAACTTTGTTATGAAGACCAAACCGGGACAAAGCATATGAAGTCAACATATGTTATTATTCGCTAATTATAATAATCTAAGCATTCACCCGATTCACCACATTACAATAATATTTCACTGAACTGCTACCACTTTCATACTCTGTGTTTGTGAGAGAATTCTGAGTTTTGAGTGCATAAACAAACCGCTTCCTTTTCCTTCTTGCTCTTGTGAAGATGGCTGCTGAACTTGTTGGAGGAGCTTTTCTGTCTTCTTTTCTCAATGTTCTTCTTGACCGGCTGTCCGACCCTGCAATCATCAACATGATGAAAGGAAAGAAGGTTGACCAGAAGCTGCTCCAAAAGCTGGAGACCATTTTGAGTGTGGTTGAAGCTGTGCTGAATGATGCTGAGAAGAAACAGATTTCTAACCCTGCTGTTAAGAGGTGGCTTGAAAATCTCCATGATGCTGTCTATGATGCTGATGACTTGCTGGACGAAATCGCCACCAAAGCTGCCACTCGGAAGGATCCACCACCAGGTAACATCCTGTCTCGCTTTCTCAATTTGCAAGATAGGGAGATGGTTACTAGGATTGAAGAAATCATTGCTAGACTAGAAGATATTGCAAATCACAAAGATATCCTTGGTCTAGAAAAGGCTATGAAGAATAATAACATGTCAGGGAGAATTGAATCAACATCTCTTGTTCAAAAGTCTGATGTTTTTGTTGGTAGGGACCAAGAGAGGGAGGGTATGGTCAAATTGTTGTTGGATGATAGTAATGATGGTAAACTATCTGTGATCCCCATTTGGGGCATGGGAGGGATTGGAAAAACTACTTTGGCTCAATTGGTTTTCAACGATGAGAGAGTGCAGCAAAAGTTTAATGTTAAAACATGGGTTTGTGTTGGGGAAGAATTTGATGTTCTTAAGGTGACTAAAACTGTGGTAGAGAAAGCAACTTCTGGTCCTTGTAACTTGAATGATTTAGATTCAATTCAGCTTCATTTGAAGAATGAGCTAGCAGGGAAGAGTTTCTTGGTTGTTTTGGATGACATGTGGAGTAACAATTATATGGCTTGGAAAAAATTGCTTACTCCTTTTCAATGTGGAACTGAGGCAGGGAGGCACGGAGGTAAGATTCTTGTGACAACTCGTGACGAAAAGATTGCAAATATGGTCAAAAGTTATCACCATCAAGCCCACAATTTGAGTGTGCTGAATGATGAAGATTGTTGGTCATTGTTTGCAAATCTTGCCTTGCTTTCTAAAGACCGTTTAGGTTTTGAGAAAGTAGGGAGAGAAATTGTTAAAAAGTGTAAAGGATTACCTCTGGCTGTTCAAACACTTGGGAGCTTACTAAGTACCAAAGATGATGAAAGGGATTGGAATGATATTTTGAACAATGAAATTTGGGATTTTTCTGAAGAGGAAAGTGAGATTCTTCCTGCACTGAGAATCAGTTATTACCACCTTCCTTCGTATTTAAAACGTTGTTTTGTTTATTGTTCTTTGTATCCCAAGGACTATGTGTTTGATAGAGATGAATTGATGTTATTGTGGATGGCAGAAGGTCTTTTGCAACAACCAAAGAGCGCAAGCACTTTAGAAGAGGTTGGTTATGAATATTTTAATGATTTAGCTTCAAGATCATTTTTTCAGCCTTCTAATAATGCTTATTATGAAAATTCATTTGTGATGCACGATCTCATGCATGATATGGGGACATTCTATGGTGGAAAGTTCTATTTTAGAACCTTTGAACTCAAAAATGTACTCAAGTATGATTCCAGAACTCGTCATTTGTCATATGCTCTTTGCAGCAATGATTCAATCTCAAAGATTGTGGAAGTATGTGATAATTTAAAGCATGCAAGGACATTGCTGAAAATCAATTGTACATATCATGGATTCTCAAAGGGAATAGTCGATTCTTGTCACCTACTAGAACAAATGAAGTGCTTACGAGTTTTGTCATTTAAATCCTTTTCCCGTGAGGAAGACTTGTTGCATGATTCGATTGGTGAATTGATTCATTTGCGTTATTTAGATCTTTCTAACACATTTGTCGTAACATTGCCTGAGTCATTGTGTGATTTGTACAATTTACAAACTTTGAAGTTGAGCAACTGTACGAATCTTAAAAAGCTTCCCTACAACATGCAGAATCTTGTGAATTTGCGTCATCTTGATATTGAAGGCACTAAACTAGAAGAGATGCCAAAAGGTATGGGCAAATTAAAAGACTTGCAGATTCTGCGTTACTATATTGTTGGCAAGCATGAGGAGAATGGTTTTGGGGAATTGGGAGAACTTGTAAATCTTGGAGGGTCATTTCGGATTGAGAAGATAGAGAATGTAGTTAACAGCAGTGAAGCTTGGAAGGCAAGGATGGTTGATAAGAAATACATCCGTCATTTATGTTTGGAATGGTCATCAGGTGAAGATAGTGAGATGGTTGATTCTCAAATGGAGAAAGATGTACTTGCCAAATTAGAACCTCACAAAGACCTGAAAGAACTAACAATCACGGGTTACAGGGGTACCATGTTTCCAGATTGGGTAGGGCTGTCTTTGTACCACAAGGTGACTGAGTTGGAGCTGAGTGGATGCAGGAATTGTTGGGTGCTTCCTTCACTTGGACAGTTACCAGCTCTAGAGAGGCTGGTCATTTCGAACTTGGAGAAGGTGAAGATGATTGGTGGTGAATTCTATAAGGATGATGGAACTGATCATCATCACGAGACATCCTTCCGATCCCTTAAAAAACTTGTTATTTCAAGAATGCCTTGCTGGGAGGAATGGAAGTCGTTTGAATGTGATGACGATGATGCACCGTTTCCTCAACTTGAGGTGCTCCATTTAGAGGTGTGTCCTAAGTTAAGAGGAGATTTACCCACTTTCCTTCCATCTTTGAAGGGACTCTGGATTTCAGGATGCGAGCATCTTGGTTGTTATCTGCCAGGAGCTCCCATCATACGCCAATTAATAATATATGGCAAACAAGAAGCAAGAATGCGGGACTACCACTTTCCACGTTGGAAGAAGTATCAATTAGTGGAGAGCAACAGGTGGAGTACGTGTTCAATGCCATGACCCACACCCAACCAACCTCTCTCACATGGCTACGAATCTCAAACTGCTCATCAGCCATATCATTTCCAGGGGATTCTTTGCCCTCTTCATTGAAATATTTGTTCATCATAGATTGCAAGAATGTTGAATTCCCAATGCAACACCAACAACATCACTCACTACAGACCTTATATATAGACAACAGCTGTGATTCACTTACATCCTTTGCAATGCCAGCATTCTCAAATCTCAAATATCTGACTATCAAAAGACGTGAAAATTTGACATCTCTGGAGGTGTCACACTCACAGTGCCTCAGAAGTTTATCAATATCAGACTGTTCCAAGCTGGAGAACATAAGGCTGCTTGCCTCTTTAAGTCATCTCTCCATTACAAAATGTCCGTTATTGGGGGAACGCATACAGAAGAAGGACCCCCATATTTGGTCATCCATTTCCCACATTGCCAACATTTCTGTTAATGGAAAACAGATTCGCAGTGACTCAACATCTTAAAACAGGTACTGTTTTTCTCTCTCTATCCCAAACCCACTTCATCTTCTCCAACATCATATTCATCGTCTTCTACATAATCTTAATCTTATTTCCAAATTTGTAGTCCATCGAAAAACTGCTAGCTTTTTTAGGATACACTATCAATTTTGGATTTTTTTCCCCTCCCCATTTAACTGTGTTTACCCATTTATTTATTTCCTCTTTCTCTTTTCATAGGGACATCCAATGATTCTTCTGGGACTCGTGAATTTGTTGCATCGGGGTGCTGCACCTCCATTCTTGTAAGGATGCTTCTTCTCTAAACTCTCTATTTGAATTTGATGTTTAAATTTGTCATATACTTTGCTTTTTCTTTTGTTGAAACTTAAAAAAGAGTTCCTGGAGCATTAATTGGCATTGCGGTACAAGTTAAACACTAAAAGTGCTCTTATCATTCTATATTCTTCAAAGTCTCATGTGTGAAATCTGCAATAAATAATATACCAAAATAAAAGGGCATGCTTAAAGAAAGATCTTGTAGAGTAATTGAGTTATTTGTTTCAAATTTCTTAATGTAGAAGATCTTAAGAATATGTTTGGAATGACAACAATTAGAATTCACAATAATGAAATTCTTTTTCATATTTTGGAACAAATAAAAAAATTGATTCTAATTCATTCGAGAGTTTGGAATTCTCAAGTTTACTACATTTATATAATGGAATGGAATTCTTGTATGTAGTAATTATTTGCTGGTTGAGTACATGGACAAGGAGCTAGGCATATAGTTGAACTTTCTTGTTGCATACAGAAACTTCAACCTGGACCACTCTTAGAGGTATAATCCTACACTGCATTACTCTTATGATTCATAACATATCTTATACAATATACCTTCTCATACACCTTTCATAACGATTTTGCTTTTGCTACATCCAAGTATCAAGTATGTACAACCATCACATGGTGTGACCTATTTTAATGGGATCATAAGCAAATAAGTACAAGCATTGAATTTTTTTGTGTCTTTTTCCAATTTTCCACAAAATTCTTAGATTGTTGATGTTTTCTTACCCCCTGATAGCATGGACAAACTTGTTAATCTGGAGCAAGTAATGTTAAAAGCTAGGCTGAGTGGCTGATATGATGATCTCAAAACAATGTTGCTCAACTCAACGCAGAATTTTTTTTTTTTTGGGTCAGTGAGAGATTAGGCATTTTGGGCCATAATGTTATACATAAACTACATGCAGCATAGACATACTTTGTTCTAATTCTAAGTGAAATTATGCAATGTTTATTACAAGGTTATAATTTTGTTAATTCAAAGATCATCCCTCATTTTATTATCTTAGTATTAGTTTCTGTTGAATGAAGAAACTTACTTTGTGACAGCAAACATTTATGGTTTGGTTTCTAATGTGTTTGTTTTGGGACAGCAAGATTGCAAGAAACAAATTGGATCAAGTTGGAGTAAGCAGAATTCATGGAAGACATCATCCTCGTACAAAATCAAAAGAAGAAATGGATGATGTAGAACAGAATTTTGCAAGGACAGATAGACCAATCAAAATGCAACAAGAACACCTTCAATTATTCTTTTTTTTTCCTTCAAGAGTTTTCATTTCTTCATCATTTCATTCTATTTAAGGATAATTGATATATGAAAGACTAAACTATATTATGGAGCCATGTTATTGAAATCTAACTCATTTCATGAACTTTATATGTGTAAGTTAAGCTAATTGATTATTGCAAGTGAAATAATGAAATATCTCCCAAATTCTAGTAGGCAGGAGGTGTTGAGGATAAATAAGAGATGAAACTAGTTGTAGTGTGAGGCATGTGATTAGAAGTTAGTTGTGCTGAGTTAGTTTGTTAGAAGGATAATTAGTTGTTAGAAAAATCTGTTTCAGCTATGACTATAAATTCAAGAGAAAACCTACTCTGTAATGTAGTTTTTCAGAATCAATGAACTCAATTTCTCGTTCTCTTCTCTTCTCTCTTCTCTTCTCTCTGCTTTCTACTCCCTTTCTTTCTCGCTCTTTGCTCTCTTTTCTGATACCTTCTCATGGTATCAGAGCTCTAGGTTCTGATCCATGGCGCTACCAAGTGAAATTCCAGCTTCCGCAATTGTGAACCCTAGAACAACGATCAACACCATCGCGTTCAAGCTCGATGAAAATAACTTCGTTCCATGGAGACGTCAAGCACTGGCCTTCATAAAATCGAATAAACTCAAGGAGCATCTCGATCCAAGAAAATATGGATCTGAACAAGATCGATTGACAAACACTGAAACGAAGGAGTTTGAAGCTTGGGAGCAAGAGGATCAATTCTTAGTCTCGTGGTTCTTTGCCTCAATGGATCCAGAGTTTACTCATCAGTTGGCTGAGTGTGAATTTGCTTATGAGATCTGGTTCAAACTGGAAGATTATTTTGCAAAAAGGATGAAATCAAAAGTAAAGCAGTTGAAATCACAAATTAAGACCATCAAACTTCAAGGATCTGTAACAGAATATATGTCCAGGATTAAAAAGGTAACAAACTCACTTTCTGCATTAGGTGCACCTCTTACTAGTGAGGAATTTGTCGAAGTAGTAGCTCAAGGCTTAAATGAGGATTACAGTGCTTTTATTACTATGATAAATTCAAAGGCTGATGAAATAACTGAGAGTGAGGTGGAGGCATTATTAGTAGGACAAGAAGAATTAGTTGAGAGATTTAAAAAGAATGTACTTGGCACTATGCATGTAAATTTGGCTCAAGATTCAGAATCAAAACTGCAAGAACACCACCACAATTACTCTATATATTCACAAAATCAACAACATAACTATCAAGGAAGAGGTCAGGAGTTTCGAGGACGAGCTCGTGGTCGAGGATTTAGAGGTGGCAGATCCTTCTATTACGGCAATTCAAGGCCGCAATGTCAGTTATGTGGAAGGATTGGAGACATTGTATGGGATTGTTATCACAGGTTTAATCAGAACTATCAAAGACCTTATGAAGCAGCATCAAATCCAGCTCCACCGTCTTCAGCCTTTCATCAACCACAGTCACAAACAGACTCACAACCACGAGCATTGGTTGCAGCTGCGCCGTCAACCACACCTTTGATAGATAGAGCGTGGTATCTGGACACAGGAGCATCACACCACCTTACATTTGATGGCAACAATCTAGTTACAGGCTCAGAGTATGAAGGCTCAGAGCAGGTGTTCACAAGTAATGGTCAAGGTATGTGCATCAATAATATTGGCAGAACTATATTATTTCCTGTATCCAACCCTCCTTATCAGCCCAACACACACTACTTTAAACTACTAAACCTACTACATGTTCCCTCAATCACGAAGAACCTCATTAGTGTAGCAAAATTTGCGCAAGATAATCACGTGTTCTTTGAATTCCATCCTTTTGATTGTTTTGTTAAGGATCAGGAGACCAACGATCTGCTTCTCATAGGGTCTCTTAGAGGAGGACTTTATCAATTTGACAACATTGGCATATTGGCCAGGGCAACATCATCAAGCGGTTTACCTTCATTTGGAGGAATAAGAGAAGCTTTGCAAGCAATAAAAGCCACTGCATCTGCTAGTAGTGACCAGGAATCTCATTTTAGTGTACAAGAGTCTAGAATAGGTAGTGTTGAGCATGAACAGAAAAGCAAAGAAAAAGAAAAAGAAAAAGAAAAAGAAAAAGAAAAATAAGAAGAAAAAGAAAAAGAAAGTGAACAAAAACAGAAAAGAAAAGAAGAAGGAAATACACATTGTAAAGCTGTGTCTGTGTCGCAGTTTGAAGTATGGCATAGAAGGTTAGGACATCTGGCTGCAAAAACAGTAGCAAAAGTAATGCAGCGTTGTAAAATTGTGGATGATGATATGAATAAAAGAGACACAACAGCTATTACTCCTTTGTGCAATGCATATTGTCAAGGAAAACATCATAATTTGCCTTTCTCTGACTCACTCACTGACTATAACACAACTCTAGAGTTAGTCTACTCTGATATTTGGGGGCCAGCACCAATCATCAGTAGTTCAGGTTTTAGATATTATATAATTTTCATTGATGCCAAAACCAGATACACATGTCTATACCTGCTGCAAAACAAAGCTCAAGCTCTCCAAGCCTTTACCCAATACAAATTGCTACTTGAAAACAAGACTGGACACAAGATTAAAAGTCTTCAAACTGACAATGGAGGTGAATTCCTCTCTCACAGTTTCACAGAATTCCTCATTCAGCATGGCATTGCTCATAGGTTTAGTTGTCCTCACACTCACCAACAAAATGGTAGAATTGAACGGAAACACCGGCACATAACTGAAATGGGCCTAACACTACTCTCTCAAGCCTCTTTGCCCCTAAGATTTTGGGATCAAGCCTTCTTGACAGCCACTCATCTCATTAATCTACTACCCTCATACACTACAGATCAGAAAACACCATTTGAGCTCCTCAATCACAAAGAACCAGACTATTTGTTTCTCAAAACCTTTGGATGTGCATGTTATCCACAACTTAAACCCTACAACACTCATAAATTTAATTTTAAAACTCACAAATGTCTCTTTTTAGGTTACTCCTCTCATCATAAAGGGTACAAATGTCTCTCACCTTCCGGCAAACTCTACGTTTCTAGACATGTCTTATTTGATGAATTTGAGTTTCCTTATCAATCTCTCTTCTTCAATCAAACTCCAAAACTGAAATATGTTATCCCACACCTCCAAACTATCACATCTGCACCATTGCACCTCATTCCAGCCCACATCATTGTCCAACAAAACCATCTCAATGCCCAAGCCACATCTCTAATTAGTACTTCCAACACCACTAGCCCTCTCATACATGAAACACCTGTTCCTAACTCAGATGCCAATTTACACCGTCAAATACTAGACCCTGCACAACAATCACTTTCCCAACCATTTTCACCATCCTCCACACCCTTAGCTCAACCTGAGTCTTCTGCCAATATTAGTGCTGCTCATAACTGTCCATTAACTGATGATACTACTAGGACTACTTCTACTTCTGTGTTTCCCTCAAGTAATGCAGGGTTATCTGAGCAGCTAGAAAGAGGACATGTAGCTCTGCCCACTACAGCGCCTACTCGAACGCATCCTATGGTTACTAGAAGTCAGGCTGGAATTTTTAAGCCGAAACTGTTCACTGCACTGGTTCCGGATAATGTTGTAGACCTCACACAAGTTGAACCTTCTTCAGTGGTACAAGCACTAACCTTTCCGCATTGGAAAGCCGCAATGGATGAAGAGTATGCAGCACTTTTGAAGTGCAAGACATGGAACTTGGTTGAAGAGTCACCAACAGTTGAACCAATTGGATGTCGCTGGGTATTTTGCATCAAAAGACAGCCAAATGGGACAATTCAGAAGTACAAAGCGAGGTTGGTCGCAAAGAGATTTCATCAGCGAGAAGGTTTGGACTATGATCAAGTTTTTAGTCCAGTTGCCAAGCCTACAACAGTACGCACATTGCTGTCTATTACTATTTCAAAAGGATGGAGAGTGAGGCAATTTGATTTCAACAACGCATTTCTCAATGGGGATTTACATGAGAAAGTGTACATGGTGCAACCTGAGGGTTATGCACTTGGTTCTAGCCTTGTGTGCAAATTGGAGAAGGCCCTATATGGCTTAAAACAGGCTCTAAGAGCCTGGTTTCTGAAGCTAAGCAGCACACTTAGAGGATTTGGTTTTGCAAGTACAACTTCAGATCCTTGTCTCTTTGTTCGACACACTAAAGTTTCAACAATCTATTTTCTAGCATATGTTGATGACATACTGATGACTGGCACTAATCAAACTGAAGTTGATGGTCTGATCCAACAATTAAAAAAAGTGTTCACTCTAAAAGACTTGGGGGAAATGAATTTTTTTTCTTGGAATTGAAGTTGAAAGAACTAAAGCTGATACTCTAGTGCTGAAACAGTCTAAATATGTCAAGGATCTGTTGAAGAGAGCTGAGATGTTAGAGGCTAGACCCGTTACCACACCAATGGCTAGTACCTTAAAGCTTGATACAATAGGTACAACATTTGATAAGCCCTTTTTGTACAGATCCATAGTGGGTGGGCTGCAATACGCCACCATCACTAGGCCTGATATTGCCTTCTCCGTGAACAAAGTGTCCCAATTTATGCATGCTCCCCTGGAACAGCACTGGAAGGCAGTAAAGAGAATCCTTCGCTACCTGGTCGGGACAATTGAGTTTGGGCTTGAAATTCATAGAAGCAGCGACTTCAGAATCTTATCATTTTGTGACTCAGATTGGGCAGCAGATCCTGTGGATAGACGATCAACAACAGGGTATTGTATATTCCTTGGGGTGAATCTCATAAATTGGTCAAGCAGGAAGCAAACGGCTG
This sequence comes from Arachis duranensis, assembly GCF_000817695.3. Classification (NCBI taxonomy): domain Eukaryota; kingdom Viridiplantae; phylum Streptophyta; class Magnoliopsida; order Fabales; family Fabaceae; genus Arachis; species Arachis duranensis. The sequence continues at coordinate 87,161,237 of NC_029773.3, read as the reverse complement.
TAGCCAGATCAAGCGCCGAGGCTGAGTTTAGAGCCCTGGCTGATGCCATGACAGACACTATGTGGCTGCAGAAACTCCTCCATGAAATGCACATACCGGCTGGACTTCCTCCAACATTGTTTTGTGACAATCAAAGCACAGTGCTCATGAGTCAGAATCCAATTCTGCACAGCCGATCGAAACATTTTGAAATTGATCTCCACTTTGTTCGACATAGAGTTGAGGACAAGCAGGCATATGTAGTCCATATTCCATCTCAAGATCGAATTGCAGATGTTCTTACCAAGCCAGTGAGTCATGATGCCTTCTTGAAGATTAGATGCAAACTAAGACTAGTTGACCAAGCCAAGCTCAAGTTGAGGGGGAATGTTGAGGATAAATAAGAGATGAAACTAGCTGTAGTGTGAGGCATGTGATAAGAGTTAGTTATGCTGAGTTAGTTTGTTAGAAGGATAATTAGTTGTTAGAAAGATCTGTTTCAGCTGTGACTATAAATTCAAGAGAAAACCTACTCTGTAATGTAGTTTTTCAGAATCAATGAACTCAATTTCTCGTTCTCTTCTCTTCTCTCTTCTCTTCTCTCTGCTCTCTACTCCCTTTCTCTCTCGCTCTTTGTTCTCTTTTCAGATTTAACAGAGTTTTCTGATACGGGACAAAGCGAAATATAGTGTAGGGGTTTAAAAATGTTAATTTTACTTTATGAGTATCTTAATTTGTTTTTGAATATGCGTTCCTTCTAAATTATTTTTATTATAGTAAATATATATTTTATATTATTAGAGGTGCCATTTTTATTCTTATTTTACCATATTTATTTTTTTAGTTAAGAATAATAAGTGTGCTTATAGTAATTTTTGGTGTATATATAATATTAGCTATTATTTTATGTAATTAGTTTAAAAAGATTTATATTTAGAAGAAATATAGATTTGTATAGCAAATAATATGATGTACATAATCCATATACTTTTAAATTTGTAATCAGAAAGTATTTGTTTACTTTTATATATTATATCTAATAATTTAATTTGGCCATTAAACAATCAAAATATTGATAAGTTATTAGTTCAAATATAAAATTTAATAGGCTATATAAAATACTTTAATATTCAACTTGGTTATTGTTAATAGGTATTACTTAAAAATAATAACAGTATACTAACTAATTTATTGTTAAAATATTTTTTTAATTAAGTTATCAATACATTCATTATTAAAATACTATATATCTTTTTACTAATAAATTATCAATGCCCTAATATTTTAAATAATTTTCTTAAACTTAATTCGTAAATGTCAGTCCCTAAATATTTTGTCTAATTCCACCTCTGGAAGCAAGGAGGACTAAATTTGTGTTACATGTTTCTAGGTCATAGTCAAAGAATTTCATGAATTTTAAGTTGAGTTTTGAACTTTGATACAAATAATAAATACACCAAACATCTTTTTCAGGGAGTGAATTTTTTTTAGTGAAAAAAAATTTAGATATTATCAAGTGTTTAATTTAATTCTTCATTATTTTCTCTTTTTTATTTAATTTTAATTCCACTTATAAAATTAAAGGTGAGAAATTATACTTTATTCTCTCAAGTATTTTTCCTATTGAAAAGAATCTATTTTTACTCTTTTACATATTATAAAAAATAAAAAAGAATGAATGCATGAATTACCACCATTGTCATGTATTTAAGGCATCACCTAGAAATACCACCAAAACTAAATGAGGTAGTTGAATGGTGACTTATGAGGTAGTGCAAGAAATAAGAATCGTGATTTTCTTGCCAGGACACTTCTGCACGGACATATATAATATTAAAAAATTATGTAAAAAATTATATAATGAAAGATGTATTATAAAAATATATCGATAAAAAATATATTTTAAAAAATAAAAATTATGTATGTATTTATTATAGACGAAATGATCGATTCTTTGTATCATAAAATTCATTAATAATAAAATCTGTCAAATTTTTTAATAATTTTTTTCAATATAATTAAAAGACAATTAGTAAAAGATTTATCTTTTATTTTGTTTCTGAGTTATTTTTCATAATATTCATAACTGAAAAAAAAATTTAGTTCTAGCAATTGAAACAAAGAGAATTAATACCAAATGAATTAAGAAGGACGGTCACATAGAATTTAAAAAATTTATTTAATTAAAAAATATTAGTAATAATATTTTTTTAAATTTTTTTAATATTATTAATTACTTTTTAGATATTAAAAATCATTAATATTTAAGTTGGACTTAACTTTTATTTATACTAGATTAAACACTAAATAAATTTTCAAAAAAATTAAATCATACTTAATAATTTATTACTATTAACTTTTTTTTTAAAAAGCTGGGGAAGCCAAGGCCTCCACTCTCCCCTCTTATGTCCATCTCTACTTCTATGATTCTCATTCACTTCTAAATTCTAATTTAACATTCAAAATTTGTAGATAGTTATTTATTTGATTTGAGTTATTATTAAACCTTTCTTTTATTTTCAAAATATGTATATATAATATATAATTATTTTAAGAATTTAATTTTGATGCGTTATAAGTGTAAAATAATATTATACAAGTATTTAAACACATAATGACTCGTAAATACAAATAATTATATTTTATATTAACTACATAAAAGATTATTTAAAAGAATAAATATAATTAGATATTTATGTAGAATATTTTTTAAAAAAGTAATAAATTCAGATATTGAAAAAAAATGATATTTTTAAGAAAATAAAAATTTTGCATGGAACTTTAATCTTTTGTTGGGTTGGCAGCAGAATCATGCATATAACTATATATATGTGTAATTTTTATTTTAATAAATAAAATAAATATAATAATTATCGGATTAAATAATTTTAAAAAAATTATCGAAATCTGCATCGACTCTGTAATATGAATAATATGAATGTTTAATTATTTATTTTTTATAGATAATTGATGATTAATTTTCAATATTTATGAGATAGATTTAGATAGAATCTTAGCCCTTAATAATAAATTATGACTAATTAAAATTAATTTTATTTTCAAAAAATGAGGTCATTTTTTTTATATTGAAACTATGTGTACGATCTGTCTGGTTATAGAATTATGGGATACTATACAGAAGTGTGGGATAGCTTTATCTGAAACTAACATGATAAAATCAGACCATTTGATTTTTTTATTGAAAAAAGCAAGGTCGCAAATTGGACGGTCCGATTTGTGTAGAGAAAAAGTTTTTAAATTTGGCAATTGAAATCGGACCGTCCGATTTCAGTTGGGATTTTTTTTTTTTGAAAAATTTAAATCGGACCGTCCGACTTGATAATAAAATATATTATTTCAACGGACAAAAAGAAAACGGTTGGTACGATTTGTTATGTTTATATGTATATATATAGCTGAGTGTGTTACGAGTTTGCAAATCTCATCTTCTCCTTTGTGCTGTTCTTCTTTTTTCCTGAGCTCTTCCAACATATGTTTCTCCATTATTTTGTTAGAGTGCAAAAAAATTGACAGTGGAGTTTATATTCATGTGAGTGAGAAACATGGATGATAGAGTCTTATTAAAGATATATCATTTTGGTCAGATTTTGTTACAAATATCTGAAGGAGTGAAGTTTGTTTATGAAAATCCGTTAGATGTTGTTATTCCATTCACAATCTCATTCGAAGAACTAAAAGGTATGATTTGTGAGAAGATAGATTCTGAAATGTCAAGAAAAATATCATGTATTTTAGACAGGTATCCTATACCAGTATTTGGCAGATTCGTTCAATTTCAAACCAAATATATAATTAATGAAGCGAGCATGCAAGAGATGTTTTCAATGTATATTGAAAGTCACGCTCAGATACCGTTCATTGAGTTATATATTGAGTTTGAACAATTTGAAACCGACTAAAATATTGAACGGAAAGATTACAATAGTGATAGTGAAGAAGAGTTTGAAAGCAATTACGAAATTGTTGGTCTAGACGGAGACGAAGATCAAGGTGACAGCAATATGAAGACAAATGTGATAGACATGGCAAACGCATTGGCAAATGAATATCCGTTTGAAGAACCATCTTTCATGCGAGTTTTGAATTTGGAGGCCATGCATGCTTCGAAGTTTTCTGAATATATGAATGCAAGTACATAACATGTGAAAATATACTTAATTAATATTTCTTTATGTGTTTAAATGGTTAAATTTAAGACAATAATTATTTAATTAGTTATCGATTTAGTTAAATATTAGTTGTCCTAATATTAATTAGTATTTATGCATGTGATTATGTTTTCATTGGGTTAAAATTGAAATAATTACTTGATGTAAAATTTATTTATATTAATATGATGTAGTGAGTATTAATTTTTTATATTAATATTAAAATATAAATTAATATTGTAAATATTTTTTCGACATATAAATATTTATGTATGTTAGTATTAAATTGTTGGTATGATTGATTTGTAAATTATAGATAGATTTTATTTTTAATTTCACTTATTAAATATTTATGGTATGACTGTTGTCGTTGTAGAAATTTCTATGGTGGTAGATAGTGAATTTATCGTGGGAATGAAATTTAGTTTCAGGGAAGTTGTTATTATGTCGATGAAAGATTATATCATCCGAAGAAGTATAGACTATCGGGTGTATGAATTGGAGCCGTCGACATTTTATGCCAAATGTACACAGTATGGATCAGGTTGTGATTGGCTGATCAGGGTAAGCATGATCCGCAGAAAATACTGTTAGGTTATAAGAAGGTATAATGGTAGTCACACTTGTACCAGAGCCACCATTTCTCAGGATCATTTGAAGCTGGATTACCCTAATCATTCTCTTGCACCACAAGATCTGACAAGTTCAAGTGGTTGCCATATTTTATACAGTACCAATGCATGTAAATCTCTAAGGGATGCTAGGGAGGCATGAAAATCTCAGTAAGAATGTGATTATACCTATTTATCCACTGCATCACCCAAAATGAATGAGTCGTGGCTGTGACCCAGTTAAGATTCTTAGGACCAGTTAGGACTTCCCCGTGTGCCTTATCCAAACTCCGTTCCTGATAAAAACTCCCTGAATGAAACCGAATTGTCCCCTAAACCGATTGGTTGTATGCCACTCAAAGCATTCAAATGATACCAATGGTACCGTAGCACTCCACCCAACTGAGTCAATGTAGATTTCTGCAGGAATTATATCTGGGTCAATACGGTCAACAACATAGACCTACCACACAAACTACACACAATAAAAGAAACAAATGATTACAATCCAAATAATAATTATACTAAAATAAAAACAAATACTCCTTTAATGAAAACAAATCTGGCCTTCCTGAAGATCATCAAATGACTTTCTAAAGTGAACAAGACTAAGATGTCTATAGGGTCCACCTCCATGGTCCCAGTTATGCCATCTAAGGTAATTTATTTCATTAACATAATTGAATGCTAAATATGAATGTACGATGTAAGTCGATAATGGATTACCTGTTTGCAAGCGGAAAACTGCGGAGATTCTTAGAAATCAGCGCAAGATGTGGTAGACAAAGCCAAGCCCAAGCTAAGAGAAGTGTTAATGGATCATCGATTTTCTTGCAATCAAAACGAGACGTTCTGCATAACGACCTGTACAGGTGTGCTAGGCATGCCGATCCCCAACTATACTGTCGTATACTGCCAAAATCACGAAATAAAGGCAGAAACTTCCAGTGCACAGCTGCCCCTAACTTGTCTCCAAACAAGATCGTACCAAATAACAACATAATGTGGCACTTCACGTACCAATGAATACTGTCTTTGTCAACACACTGTAAACATTCTTTTAAATTCTGAAACCACGTCAATTTTATACAGCTTCCTCTACAGTCTGACTTTTTCGGTGTAATTATAAAATGGTGCAAACACTCAGCACACTTACCAACCGAAAAGTGAAATGTGTGTGTGTTTGGGTGCCACCTCTCAACTAGAATATTTACCAGTAATTTCTGGCATTGAACTATTTCAATATGAAAAACATGATAAAAATTAGTGAACCATAAATACTCCTTTACAGCATGATTGTACCAATTCAGAGACAGTAGATATTTACATGTCAAATTCTGTGAACTTTACAAAAACATAACAAACTATTACTAAATTAACAATAATTACTAATTCACTACTAAAAATTAATAATTTCCTAATAATAATAACTAATTTATTAGACTAATACTAATTTAGTAACTAGCATGCATGCATATAAATAAAAACAACTAAATATAATAATTCAACTAAATATTAATACTAATAATTTAATTTCAAAATATTAATAATTCAATGGTTTCCTAATTTTTCTATCAATTGTTTCTTACATAATTATTTATTTATATATTCATAGTTTAACGGATAATAATAATAATTCCTATATCATCGCAAATAATCATAATTACTAACTAACTATTAATAATAACTAATAACTAAATAAATTCAACTCTTATTTACCTAATCATGTTTTACATATTAAAACCTCAACTATAATAATACATTTATATCAATTTAAATATCTAACAATAAATAAATTATTATTAGCGGTAAAATGTAATATATTATATTTTATAAAACCTAACTATTAACCATAATTTCTAAAATTATTACAAACAATTATACAACAATTAACATAACTCTAAACATATAATTTCAAAAATTATTACAAAAAATTTTAAACATATATTTTAACTAATCAATCATATTAGTCTAATTCAAATATTATTATTGATTAAAATATTCACTAACTAAATCTAAATATATATATTTTTAATTTTTTTTAAACATATCTTCTTAAATTTTTACTTTGTAGCCCAAACATTATACACCAATACTAAGAGGAGTGTTAGAGGCCAACAACTTTTGTGTTTTGTAACCATCAATTGGCCATCAATATTATTTTTAATGGTGTGAGATTACATCCAATAGTAGAAGATCATCCACTTTTTTTTTTATAGTTAAGTACTGGTCACAAAACACAAAAATAACTGACCCCTAGACTTTCTCCTAATACTAATAATATGCCCAACGTAGCTCTAATAATAATTAATTATAATTTTCCTAAATTATTACAAATATTTCTAAACATATGCTTTTTTACTAATTTACTATATTAGTCTAATCTAAACAGATTCAACCGCTAACATATTCACTAACTAAATTTAAATATATATTTTAAATTATTACACTAACTATTATTAACAATCTTCATTCTTAATATTATTTATAATATTTTAGATATATAAAAAAATTAAAAACAAACATATATAATCAAAATGACAAAGATAATTGATAATGTCACGACCCAAAATGAACCATGACTGGCGCTTAGAAAATTAGCTAGTCCCCTAGCAAGCCTAACAGATTTGAATATAAGATAATTAAGGTTACAAATATTTTTTGATAAATTTACACTTTTTAAAATGAATAATTACATATTTTAAACAAAAATAAAATAGATAAATATGGATGGATCTGTGACATATGGAGTAGATAACGTCTAAGAACTCAACACAGAATTGATACCAATTGCGGATCATTACTCTTGAATAGAAATACTCACATAATCAAATATTTATTCCTGAAAAATATTTTTTTCAAAAAACGGAGTGAGTTTTAAAACCCAATGACTAGACAATACATCTATAATTCACATGAGACCATATAAATATTATTATAAAAATAATTTTAGTAAAAAAATAATAATTTATATGAATAAGTAAATCAATAAAGGAGTTCTCATACAAAAATAAAAATAAAAGTCCACATTTGGGTGGCTCCACCTCTATGGGTAGCCCTTTCCTTTAGTGTGTCCGTACGGAATAACAGATCCAACGTGTGGCCTACACGTTAGGCTAGCAACGCCCTTGTTAGCTGAGGTTTGACCCAGATGCATCTAGGTTAACGTCATAACCGCTGTTAACTACGGTTTTCTAATACGAGCCTTCCAAACCAATTCAAAACATATAATCTCAAATACAACAAATCCTTGATCTTTTAAATATATAAGGTATCGAATCAAATCGAATCAAATAATACTTTCTCATCAGAAATCTTTTCCAATCATACTTTTTCAATTATAAGAAATTTCAAACATATTTCACCAACTTTAAAGTGAGTACCAACAAATACTTCAATGCTTCAAAAGCAGATATTCAATTAAAATCAAACATTTTGGAATAATGCAAACCTTCATCAAAATATATATAGTCTCATGTATAGTTCCGAAAGTATAAACTTCGTAAAAACGAATTATTTAATTCTAAAAATCAATTATTCTAATCAATTTAAAATCATTCAAGGCAAATATAGTTAGTATAATTCAAAAATCATAATTGATATATATCAAAATAATTATAGATGTACAATCAAACAATTATAAATGTAAATCCTACTCACAAATTGGTCTCAAGGGACTGAAGAGACCAAACCCGGAATGCCAAGATAAAAGGTGAGGAAGGTTGAAGTAGAATGGAAGTTGAATAAAGAGACAAATGCAGATAAAATTCTAGAAAATCCAAGACAGAACAAAGACAAAAATAAATAAAAACAAGAACAAGGTAGAAAAATGAAATGGTGGCAGAGATAAGGTGAAAATAGAAGAGATTAAGGGGAGAAGCTAGACTAGAACAAATGGCAAGGTAGTGTTGCCGCGCGAGTTTGGAAACTCCGGCATGTTTTCCAGCGACGGTCGCGCCGTTCCTGGCGACCAAAGGCGCTGCGACGAGTCTCCTCCTCCGGCGAGTTCCCCCTCCCCTCTCTGTTCGTGTATGGTCATGTTTCTCTTTCTGCGAGCTCTCTCTCTCTCTCTCTCTCTCTCTCTCTCTCTCTCTTCGAAGACCCTCTCTTCGCATCACTCTCTTTCAAGCTGTCTCTCTTCAAGCCTCCACGCCTGCAGCTATGGCGACGGCAACGGGGTCAGAGTGGCTCAACAGCGGCAGAAGCATCCCCTAGGTCCTACCACGACGACGCCCTTTCTCTCTGCTTGCATTCTCATTTTTCCTCTCCTCAGCAGTGACGACGACGACAGTAAACCCCTTGCCGGCGTCATCCTCGCCTCTTTTCTTTTTCTTTATTCCATCTCTTTATTTCTCTTCTTGATCCTCTTTCTCTTTTATTTTGTCTTCTGTGCTTGGGGTGGGGATGTATGTGAGAGAGAATAAATTTGTGGGAGTTGTTCAATAATTTAGGGTTAGGGTTGGATAGAGGAATAAGGGTAATGCAGCAATTTTGGTAAAATTAAAGGGTAGAGTAGTAACAATAAAAGAAAAGAAGCTTGGGACATTACAGATAATATGAAGTTCAGGATGATCAACAACTTTACGTTTTTACTTCTTTGACATTGTAATTGATTTTTTTCTAAAGCTTCAAGAAAGTGATGAAGAGGAACAAAATGGTGGCTGGATGGATGGATGAGAAACGAAGAAATGAAGAAAGGGACACACCAAATGAAGAGTGGGGCTTCAGGTGGGGTTATGTTGGCTTAAAGGGGATCACCGTCTACATTACCTGCATGTGCGACACGTGACGGGAAGACACAAATCGGACGATTCGATATGTGCAGCTTAAATCGGACCGTCCGATAACTCACCATCAACTCAGACCGTTCGATTTTTCCTTTACTGACACCACATTCGTATTAATAAGCACCCCTACACCCTATAACTTCGATCTATTCCATTCCACCCTCCATATGCAAATTAAAAAGTGCAAAAAATGAACCGATAAACCGAACTCTAGCTTTATTAAGATTTAAGAAAAATGACAAATAGGTTTCTAATCTTATAAGTTTTTGACAAACACATTCTTGACAAAATTTAAATACAAAAAAATTATTGACTTTAACAAATGGAGGACAATTTAATCTTTCCGTCTATTTGCTTCTCATACACCAAACGGAACTGGCTGACGTGGTTAAAACAGTGTCTAGGTATCCATTACGGTGCCACACTGGATGGGGATAAAGTTTGAAAAAAAATAGGTCCCTGCTGATCAAAATGACATCGTTTCGCAAAGGTTTAAGGTTTAAATTGGGTTTTTTGTCATATAGTTCTATGCACCCAACATTCCCACTTCCTGCATTTCTGGCTCCGGATTCCTCTACATACTCAGGTTCATCGACAACATGATCAAAGTAAACATAGAACTCATTTTTTTTTTCATTCCTAATCAAATTGCCACACAATTCACGAATCCCACTATCTCCTGTTAAAAGATGAAGCCCAGATTCAATATCATTCGCCGTACTATCAAACGAGTATATTACCTTGTAGCTAGGATATTCTAAATCCTCATACAACTTCACCAAATCACCAAAGTTGATAAAATTTATGTTCATCTTTAAAAATTTTTTACTTTTTCATTCACATAAACAGGTCCTCTATCACCATTTCTCACAAACTTTTCTCCATGGTGAAAAACAGAAATCACATATCTATCAGTCATCTGTAATTTTTTAACAAAAATAAAATCAACCCACAATGCACAGAACCATAAAAGACTTTAAAATGAGGGTACAATAACTTTTTTCAACAAAACTGAAACAGAAAGCAACCATGGTAGAGTGCATTTGCATGCATGGCACCCTACACTAAATGAAACCCTAACGCGAATGTGATCATGTACGTTGTGGAAGGGAAGGAAGCTATGCCTTCATGAAGAGGTTAGGACAGTATATGGTAATTTCTCTCTTGCCAAAGGATTTTTAATAAGAATTGACTATGTTTGCAAAACGATGATGTTTTGATTAGCAGGGACCTATTTATTCTGAGTTTTATTTTCCATCTAGTGTGATACCGTAATAGATACCTGAATAATATTTCAACCACAATAATTTTGTTTAGTATATAAAAAGCAAATAAACAGAAGAATTAAACTATCTTCTATTTATTAAAATCAGAATTTTTTTATATTTATATTTTATCAAAAATATATTTATAAAAAATTTAAAAGATTAGAGGGTTGTCTGTCCTTTTCTGCTATGTTTGTTACAATGAAAAATAGGAGGGATTTGATATGGGAAAAGAAATAGAAAGGAAATTGATTTTGAAAGAATATGAGAAGAAAAAATATAAGAGTAACAAAAAGTAATGTGGGGCCCAGTAAAAACTTTTATTCCCAACTAAGGGGAGAAAACGGAAAAAGAAAATCATTTGGTCATTCCATTTCATCATTTCAATTTCCAAACACACCTATAAAAATTAAATTTCACTTCTATTTCTTTTCTTTTTATTTCTTTTCACTCAATTTCTCTCCTTCCTGTTTCTTTCCACTCCCAAACAAAGCATTAAGATTTAAGAGTCAAAGACACAACAAAAACAGTTACTACTTAACAACGCAAACACACACTTCATTTGAATTTGTAGAAAAGTAACTTCTCTATTCGCCCATTCTTCTTTGAAGCTTTTACAAGCTTGAAGCTATGGCGTCGACTATTCCCCGAAACGGCGTCGTTCAACGCGGAACCGCCAAGTTAGATCGCCAAGGCGCCAACAACAACAGCATCCTCAGAACGAAGCCTCGCCACTCTCACCCTCCGGGACCCGCCGCTCTCCGCCGCAGCTCGCCATCTCACGCTGGCGACGCAGGTTTCCTAACACCTTTCTTATTCTTCCGATTTCAGCTTTTGAATTCTCGTTCTCATTCCACAATAGAAACGTACGAGTAGTAATTCGATTCCTTTCGGCTTAGTTACTCTCTTCACTCGCAACGCTGATAACGGAATAGAGTGAGAAAGAGCAAGTGCTTATGTATTTGAATAGTGAAACAGTAAGCAGTAGTAGAAACGTAAGAGTATGAAGGTGAATGCAAATGTAGCTCTAAATCAGCCCTTTGTTAACCGATTTTTCAGTAGCTTCTTTCTTTATTGTTACGATTTCAAGTAACCTAATAAATTTATAGATACTCGTTTGATTTTGTTATAGAAGCCTTTTTAGTGTTTGTCACGTGTTCTGTTATAGGCTTATAGCGATCAAATTTATTGTATGTGTTCAAATTTTCAAGTAATTATTAGTTTTTTTAACGTGTGGATGATGAACTGGAAAATAAACATGTGTGATATTGGTTAAATCATCATGTCTTAATTATGCTGCCTAAGCTCGAGATGAATAGTTGCTGATGAGGTTTTTAGTTGAGAAAAAGTGCTAGATTTGTTCTCTAAGCTTTAGCTGATTTTGAAGAAATGAGGTTCTTAATTTATATTCAAATAGTATTCTTTGGAAGTTTTATGATGTGTTCTGTAATCCTAGATTATACATCGGAGTAGAGTATATTCTGGAACTGATGTTGAAAAGGATATAGAACAGTTCATTGTGACAAGATACTGTAGACTTGGCACTTGTCTGTAATCTCAGCAGCATTTTTTATGCTTATGTTGTGTGTGTGTGTGTGTATATATATATATATATATTAATTGTTGGATGCAAATCCTCAAATATTGGTAATCGTTAACTGTGGTTTCTGTTATGATGTTATTGTGACATTTCTTTTCTATTTCATACTTGTGTAAAGTTCCTGGAAGAGTTCAAGTGGCTGTAAGATTGAGACTTCCAAATGCAGAAGAAATGATGGCAGATGCTGTAAGAGTTTTCATGCCTTCATCATTTCATTCTATTTAAGGATAGTTGATATATGGGATAATGAAAGACTAGACCATATTATGGAAATCTAAGTCATTTCATGTAAGTCATTTCATGAACTCAGTTGTTTAGCTCATTAGTAAACAAATGTCGGAAGTTTGGATCTGGCTTTATGCATGCAACAACCTATTGGTCAATAGCAAACTCTTCAATAGAGCTCTAGTTCGCAACGGATTAATTATTAATCTGTTGGGTTAAAAAATATCGTAAAAAAAATCATTTTAAAAATAAAATAAAAGCATCGTTACAAAAAACATTACATAAAAACTAACAAACATAAATTGAGAAAGAAGTTTGGAAATGTCTACTTAATCATTGAAGCAAAAAGAGAATTTTTTTTGTAAATGGTAAAATTGGAAGACGAGTGAATGCTTTTACTAAATTTAGAAAAAAAAAAAGTGCATTGCATATGATACAATTTTTTTGGTAAATTCTTTTTACAGAAAAAATATTTTTTACTTTTCACTATAGTATTATCCAACAAAAATTATCTTAGAGAAATGACTATATCAATATAATTTTGTGACAGATAAAATATATTTTTTATTCTTAACATTTTTAAAAATCCCTATAATGTTTAATTTGTTTCAATTTTATTCTTAACATTTTCGATAAATTTTAATTCTACCCTTACCATCAAATTTTTAATAGTAGATACCTAATCAACTCTTTTCCCTAATTTTATCATTTTTTTTCTTTATATCTATTTCCGTTAGACAATATTATTCCTCTCTAATGGAGATAAATATTAGGAATTGCTTTATGTATTTTAAAATAAATACTAAAATGTCAATATTAAAAATCTCAAAAATTAATTTTGATAATTAGTTTAGAAGTTTTTTTAAACTATATAAATGCTTATCAACTGTATTTAAAGCAAAATATGTTTATCGTGACTTCATTATTAAAAAATAATTATAGGTACTCTCCATAATTAAAAAAGTTCTTAATCGGCTCCAAACTATTTAAGTAATTGGTGTCTGATAAAATATAAAAAGCAGTTTTATGTTAAAGTTATTTTAAAAAAAAAATGCAGAGATGAACAATTTTTTATGGTATAAGAAGCAGGGAAGCACTAATGGTAGGTGGGTTAATAAATAAATGCACAAGTGGATATTGTTAAACATTTTGCAGCTAAAGATCCGTTGTAGGGAGAATGAAGACCAAAGGCACCCAAAGCATCTCACAGCTTCGGAGCAAGAAATGAGATGCTTTATAATAATCTAAGCATATGAAGCATATGAAGTCAACATATGTTATTATTCGCTAATTATAATAATCTAAGCATTCACCACATTACAATAATATTTCATACTCTGTGTTTGTGAGAGAATTCTGAGTTTTGAGTGCATACACAAACCACTTCCCTTTCCATCCCTTTCTTTCTTTCTTGCTCTTGTGAACATGGCTGCTGAACTTGTTGGAGGAGCTTTTCTCTCTTCTTTTCTCAATGTTATTTTTGATCGGCTGTCCGATCCTGAGATCATCAACATGATGAAAGGAAAGAAGGTTGACCAGAAGCTGCTTCAAAAGCTGGAGAACATTTTGAGTGTGGTTGAAGCTGTGCTGAATGATGCTGAGAGGAAACAGATTTATAACCCTGCTGTCAAGAGGTGGCTTGAAAATCTCCAAGATGCTGTCTATGATGCTGATGACTTGCTGGACGAAATCGCCACCAAAGCTGCCACTCGGAAGGATCCACCACCAGGTAACTTCCTGTTCCGCTTTCTCAATTTGCAAGATAGGGAGATGGTTACTAGGATTGAAGAAATCATTGCTAGACTACAAGATATTGCAAGTCATAAGGATATCCTTGGTCTAGAAAAGATTTCAGTGAAGAACATGTCAGGGAGAATTGAATCAACATCTCTTGTTCAAAAGTCTGATGTATTTGTTGGTAGGGACCAAGAGAGGGAGGATATAGTCAAATTGTTGTTGGATGATAGTAATGATGGTAAACTATCTGTGATCCCCATTTGGGGCATGGGTGGGATTGGAAAAACTACTTTGGCTCAATTGGTTTTCAATGATGATAGAGTGCAGCAAAAATTTGATGTTAAAACATGGGTTTGTGTTGGGGAAGAATTTGATGTTCTTAAGGTGACTAAAACTGTGGTAGAGAAAGCAACTTCTGGTCCTTGTAACTTGAATGATTTAGATTCAGTTCAGCTTTGGTTGAAGAATGAGCTAGCAGAAAAGAGTTTCTTGGTTGTTTTGGATGACATGTGGAGTAACAATTATATGGCTTGGAAAAAGTTGCTTACTCCTTTTCAATGTGGAACTGAGGCAGGGAGGCATGGAGGTAAGATTCTTGTGACAACTCGTGATGAAAAGATTGCAAATATGGTCAAAAGTCATCACCATCAAGCCCACAATTTGAGTGTGTTGAATGATGAAGATTGTTGGTCATTGTTTGCAAATCTTGCCTTGCTTTCTAAAGACCGTTTAGGTTTTGAAAAAGTAGGGAGAGAAATCATTAAAAAGTGCAAGGGATTACCTTTGGCTATTCAAACACTTGGGAGCTTACTAAGTACCAAAGATGATGAAAGGGATTGGAATGATATTTTGAACAATGAAATTTGGGATTTTTCTGAAGAGGAAAGTGAGATTCTTCCTGCATTAAGGATCAGTTATTACCAACTTCCTTCGTACTTAAAACGTTGTTTTGTTTATTGTTCTTTGAATCCTAAGGACTATGAATTTGATAGAGATGAATTGATTTTATTGTGGATGGCAGAAGGTCTTTTGCAACAACCAAGGAGTGGAAGCACTTTAGAAGAAGTTGGTTATGAATGTTTTAATGATTTAGCTTCAAGATCTTTTCTTCAGCCTTCTAATAATGCTCATAAAAATTCATTTGTAATGCACGACCTCATGCATGATTTGGCGACATTCTATGGTGGAAAGTTCTATTTTAGAACCTTTGAACTCAAAAATGTATTTAAGCATGATACGAAAACTCGTCATTTGTCATATGGTCTTTACAATGATTCGATCTCAAAGATCGTGGAAATATGTGATAGTTTAAAGCATGCAAGGACATTGATGCAAGTCAATTTGGATACATATGAATTCTCAAAGGGAGTAATCGATCCTTGTCACCTGCTAGAACAACTGAAGTGCTTACGAGTGTTGTCATTTAAATCATTTTACCTTGAAGAAGACTTGTTGCACCATTCGATTGGTGAATTGATTCACTTGCGTTATTTAGATCTTTCTCAGACACTTCTCGTATCATTGCCCGAGTCACTGTGTGATTTGTACAATTTACAAACTTTGAAGTTGAGCAAATGTAAGAAACTTAAAAAGCTTCCCTCCAACATGCAAAAACTTGTGAATTTGCATCATCTTGATATTGAAGACACTGAACTGGAAGAGATGCCAAAAGGTATGGGCAAATTGAAAGACTTGCAGATTCTGCGTTACTATATTGTTGGCAAGCATGAAGAGAACGGGGCTGGGGAATTAGCAGAACTTGTAAATCTTCGAGGGTCATTTCATATTGAGAAATTAGAGAATGTCATTAACAGCAGTGAGGCTTGGAAGGCAAGGATGGTTGATAAGAAATACATGAGTGATTTATGTTTGGAGTGGTCATCAGGTGAAGATAGTGATATGGTTGATTCCCAAATGGAGAAAGATGTACTTGCCAAATTAGAACCTCACAAAGACCTGAAAGAATTAAGAATCAAGGGTTACAGGGGTACCATGTTTCCAGAATGGGTAGGGCAGTCTTTGTACCACAACATGACTGAGTTGGAGCTGAGTGGATGCGGGAATTGTTGGGTGCTTCCTACACTTGGACAGTTACCCGCTCTAGAGTGGCTGGTCATTTCGAACTTTGATAAGGTGAGGAGGATTGGTGGTGAATTCTACAAGGATGATGGAACTGATCATCATCGGGAGATACCCTTCCGATCCCTTAAAACTCTGATTATTAGAAGAATGCCTTGCTGGGAGGAATGGGAGTCGTTTGAATCTGATGACAATGATGCACCATTTCCTCAATTTGAGCATCTTAGGATATGGGAGTGTCCTCAGTTAAGAGGAGATTTGCCCACTTTTCTTCCATCTCTGAAGGAACTCTGGATTTCAGGATGCGAGCAGCTTGGTTGTTATCTGCCAAGAGCTCCCATCATACGCAAATTAAGAATATCTGGCAAACAAGAAGCAAGAATGCAGGACCTACCGCTTTCCACGTTGGAACAACTATCAATTTGTGGAGAGCAGCAGGTGGAGTATGTGTTTGATGTCATGACCCACACCCAACCAACCTCTCTCACATGGCTAGAAATCTCAAACTGCTCATCAGCCATATCATTTCCAAGAGATTCCTTGCCCCCTTCATTGCAATATCTGTCCATCAAGAATTGCATGAATGTAGAATTCCCAATGCGGCACCAACAACATCACTCACTACAGAGCTTACGTATAGACAACAGCTGCGATTCACTTACATCCTTTGCATTGCCAGCATTCCCAAATCTCAACGAGCTGACAATCAAAAGATGTGAAAATTTGACATCTCTGGAGGTGTCACAGTCATAGTCCGTCCGAGAATTATCAATTTCAGACTGCTCCAAGCTGGAGAACGTAAGGCTGCCTGCCTCTTTAAGTAAACTCTTCATCAGGGAAAGTCCGTTGTTGGGGGAACGCATACAGAAGAAGGACCCCCACATTTGGCCAACCATTTCCCACATCCCCTACATTTCTGTTAATGGAAAACAGATTCGTAATGATTCAACATCTTAAAACAGGTACTGTTTTTCTCTCTCTATTCCAATATCATATTCATTCTCTCCTACATAATCTTTGTTTTATTTCCATGGGGGAGCTGTTAGCTTTTTAGGATACGGTATCAATTTTGGATTTAATTTCCATCCCCATTCAACTGTTTTACCCATTTATTTCTTCATGTACAGGGACATCTACTGATTCTTCTGGGACCCGTGAATTTGATGCCTTTGGGTGCTGCCCCTCCAATTTCTGTAAGGATCCTCCTCTTTCTGTAAGTTCTCTATTTGGATTTCACGTTATGTTTGTCATGTACTTTGCTTTTTCCTGTTGGAGAAATTAATTGCCATTGCAGTACAAGTTTAACATTATAAATGCTCTTATCTATACTCTTCAAAGTCTCATGTTTGAAATCTGCAATAAACAATATAGCAAAATCGATCTTGTAGAGTAATTGAGTTACATATTTTAATTTTCTTAATCTAGAAGATCTTGAGAGTATGTTTGGAATCACAAAAATTAAAATTTACTTAGAGCTTGTTTGGAAATTATTTAAATGCAAGAAAAGAATTTTATTTTCTTTAATAATAGAATTTATTTCTATTTGATACTCAAATCAATTCCATGGTTTTGAATGATTAAACATATTAATAGAATAGAATTTAATTCTTTAATTTGGAATAATTTTTGTATGAGTTAAATTTTCTTCTTTTACAATTTTGTCTTTAACAAGGAGAAGAAAGAGGACTAAATAGGTGTTGGACAAAATTAGAATAATTAATTATAAATAGAGATTTTTTATATTTGACATATTGAGCTTGTTTAGTGTGAGAATTAATTTTAAAATCAGACCATTTTGGTCTGATTTGTAAACGAGAGAAAAGTGAGAATTTGAATTCTCAAAGAAATTCAAATATTTTCTTTTTATTTGTTTCAAAACAAGAAAAAGAATTTTAATTCTTGAGTGAATTCTAATTCATAGATTTCCAAACAAGCTCTTAAGAATTAAATTCTTTTTCATGCTTTAGAACAAATAAAAATAAATAATTTAAATTCATATGAGAATTCGGATTTCTCATGTTTACTCCATTTATATAATGGAATGGAATTCTTGTATGTAGTAATTATTTGCTGGTTGAGTACATGGACAAGGAGCTAGGCATATAGTTGAACTTTCTTGTTGCATACAGAAACTTCAACCTGGACCATTCTTAGAGGTATAATCCTACACTGCATTACTCTTATGATTCATAACATATCTTATACAATATACCTTCTCATACACCTTTCATAACCATTTTGCTTTTGCTACATCCAAGTATCAAGTATGTACAACCATCACATGGTGTGACCTATTTTAATGGGATCATAAGCAAATAAGTACAAGCATCGAGTTTTTTTGTGCCTTTTTCCAGTTTTCCACAAAATTCTTAGATTGTTGATGTTTTCTTACCCCCTGATAGCATGGACAAACTTGTTAATCTGGAGCAAGTAATGTTGAAAGCTAGGCTGAGTGGCTGATATGATGATCTCAAAACAATGTTGCTCAACTCAAGGAAGAAATTTTTTTTTTTTTGGGTCAGTGAGAGATTAGGCATTTTGGGCCATACTGTTATACATAAACTACATGCAGCATAGACATACTTTGTTCTAATTCTAAGTGCAATTATGCAATGTTTATTACAAGGTTATAATTTTGTTAATTCAAAGATCATCCCTCATTTTATTATCTTAGTATTAGTTTCTGTTGAATGAAGAAACTTACTTTGTGACAGCAAACATTTATGGTTTGGTTTCTAATGTGTTTGTTT
Organism: Arachis duranensis; assembly: GCF_000817695.3. Taxonomy (NCBI): domain Eukaryota; kingdom Viridiplantae; phylum Streptophyta; class Magnoliopsida; order Fabales; family Fabaceae; genus Arachis; species Arachis duranensis. Next base: position 87,142,035 of record NC_029773.3, on the reverse strand, counting down.
TTGGACAGCAAGATTGCAAGAAACAAATTGGATCAAGTTGGAGTAAGCAGAATTCATGGAAGACATCATCCTCGACAAAATCAAAAGAAGAAATGGATGATGTAGAACAGAATTTTGCAAGGATAGATAGACCAATCAAAATGCAACAAGAACACCTTCAATTATTCTTTTTTTTTTTTCCTTTAAGAGTTTTCATTTCTTCATCATTTCATTCTATTTAAGGATAGTTGATATATGAAAGACTAAACTATATTATGGAGCCATCTTATTGAAATCTAACTCATTTCATGAACTTTATATGTGTAAGTTAAGCTAATTGATTATTGCAAGTGAAATAATGAAATATCTCCCAAATGCTATACTTTATGAGTATCTTTAATTTGTTTTTGAATATGCGTTCTTTCTAAATTATTTTTATTATAGTAAATATATATTTTATATTATTAGAGGTGCCATTTTTATTCTTATTTTACCATATTTATTTTTTTAGTTAGGAATAATAAGTGTGCTTATAGTAATTTTTGGTGTATATATAATATTAGCTATTATTTTATGTAATTAGTTTAAAAAGATTTATATTTAGAAGAAATATAGATTTGTATAGCAAATAATATGATGTACATAATCCATATATTTTTAAATTTGTAATCAGAAAGTATTTGTTTACTTTTATATATTATATCTAATAATTTAATTTGGCCTTAAACAATCAAAATATTGACAAGTTATTAGTTCAAATATAAAATTTAATAGGCTATATAAAATACTTTAATATTCAACTTGGATATTGTTAATAGGTATTACTTAAAAATAATAACAGTATACTAACTAATTTATTAGTAAAATATTTTTTTAACTAAGTTATCAATAGTTTCAATACATTCATTATTAAAACACTAAAATATCTTTCTACTAATAAATTATCAATGCCCTAATATTTTAAATAATTTTCTTAAACTTAATTCGTAAATGCCAGTCCCTAAATATTTTGTCTAACTCCACCTCTGCAAGCAGGGACTACTAAATTTGTGTTACTTGTTTCTAGGTCATTGTCAAAGAATTTCATGAATTTTAAGTTGAGTTTTGAACTTTGATACAAATAATAAATACACCAAACATCTCTTTTACATATTATAAAAAATAAAAAAATGAGTGCATGAATTACCACCATTGTCATGTATTTAAAGCATCACCTAGAAATACCACCAAAAACTAAATGAGGTAGTTGAATGGTGACTTATGAGGTAGTGCAAGAATTGTGATTTTCTTGCCTTTCAGGGCACTTCTATAGTTCTATGATTCTCATTCACTTCTAGATTCTAATTTAACATTCAAAATTTGTAGATAGTTATTTATCTGATTTGAGTTATTATTAAACCTTTCTTTTATTTTCAAAGTAAGTATATATAATATATAATTATTCTAAGAATTTAATTTTAATGCATTATAAGTATAAAGTAGTATTATATAGGTATTTAAATACATAATGACTCGTAAATAAAAATAATTATTTTTATATTAATTATATAAAAATTATTTAAAAAAATAAATATAATTAACGTTTATGTAAAATATTTTTTAAAAAATTAATAAATTCAGAGATTGAAAAAAAATAATTTTTTTAAGAAAATAAAAATTTACATGGAACTTTAATGATTTAATCTTTTGTTGGGTTGGCAGCAGAATCATGTATCTTTTTGGGCCAATTTTCTGCAACGTGGGCCCACTTGGTTTCCAATAATCACCTTTCAATTTTCGTCAGTTGCATTCATTCGTTTTCTGCCTCCTCCCTTTTTTACTTTCACTTTCTATTTCTTTTTACACCCAAAAAAAAAAAAGTTGCTTCCCATAATTCCATTTTTTCTCCTCATTTTATTATCTGCTGGATTCAGAGAAGCAAAAATGTCCGGCAATACAGATATTTGCAAAAATCCCTATTATGGAGATGAAAATAGAGATTTTCCAAATTCACAGAAATGAGATTATCTTTGTAAATAAACTGGTAGAATGGTTTAAATTACTTTTTTTAAGTGATAGTATTTCTAAATCATGTTTTGTACTTTTGTGAGAAAATTTAGTATACGTTTGATTTATATTTTTGTTTTTTTTTTTACTTTTAGTATTTTTTGTTTTTTTAAAATTTGTTAAAAATAAAGACAAAATAATAAAAAATATTTTTTTATTTTTTATTTAAAAAAAACATTAAAAATAAAAATAAAAATAAAAACACAAAACAACCGCATTTTTAGTTTCATAAAAATAAATTGAGGTGTCTCTAAGGTGTTTATCAAACATGACAATTTTTTTACTCATTTAGAAAATATTTGCAAGGAAGATTTTGAATTCGACTGAAAAGGTAAAAATAACCTAATGAAAAAAGTAAAATTAATTTGTTTTTAAAAATTTTCGTTTTCTTTCCATAATACACTTTTAAAATAATAAAATGAAATTACACGTATGATCTTATGCAAATTACGTACTTAAGTTCTCCATGTTAACCCATTGTGGTAATTCAAAACATTTTAGTTAAAAAAATAATATAAATATGACAAGAAGATGTTAGAGAAATCCATTGGGAGCAAGAAACGATGAATCTGTGTATGTAATAAATCATTCTGACGATAACTTATGCATATATAATATATTATTCAATCTTGCTACGTTATCAATGACATTTCTGCCAATATCTGCCAATTTTTATTTATAATTGTGTTTAATAGAAATGTTTTTATAGATGTGTTTAATAAAAATATCTTTTTATAGCTGTGTTTAATATAAGTGTCTTTATAGATATATTTTTTAGATATATCCCTTTATATATATGTTTAAAATATAATAATTAATCATTGTTGACAATAAATTGACAAATAATATATTGGTATTCTATATTTTTTCTTATTAAAAATAATACACCAGTGAGCTTATAATATAATTATTTAATTATTTATTTTTTACAAATAATTGATGATTAATTTTCGGTATTTATGAGATAGGTTTAGACGGAATCTTAGCCCTTAATAATAAATTATGACATTAATTAAAATTAATTTCATTTTCAAAAAATGAACCGGTAAACCAAACTCGAGCTTTATTAAGATTTAAGAGTTAAGACTCAAGACTTGAGACACAAAACAAAAACAGTTACTACTTAACAACACAAACACACACACTGCATTTGAATTTGTAGAAAAGTAACTTCTCTCTTCACCTATTCTTCTTTGAAGCTTTTACAAGCTTGAAGCTATGGCGTCGACTATTCACCGAAACGTCGTCGCTCAACGCGGAAGCGCCAAGTTAGATCGCCAAGGCGCCAACAACAACAGCATCCTCAGAACGAAGCCTCGCCACTCTCATCCGCCGGGATCCGCCGCTCCCCGCCGCAGCTCGCCATCTCACGGTGGCGACGCAGGTTTCCTAACACCTCTCTCATTCTTCCGATTTCAGCTTTTGAATTCTGGTTCTGATTCCACAATAGAAATGTACGAGTGGTAATTCGATTCCCTTCGGCTTAGTTACTCTCTTCATTCGAAACACTGATAATGGAATAGAGTGAGAAAGAGCAAGTGTTTGTGTGTTTGAATAGTGAAACAGTAAGCAGTAGTAGAAACGTAAGAGTATGAAGGTGAATGCAAATGTAGCTCTAAATCAGCACTTTGTTAACCGAAATTTCAGTAGCTTCTTTCTTTATTGTTACGATTTCAAGTAACCTAATAAATTTATAGATACTCGTTTGATTTTGCTGTAGAAGCCTTTTTAGTGTTTGTCGCGTGTTCTGTTATAGGCTTATAGAGGTCAAATTTATTGTATGTGTTCAAATTTTCAAGTAATATTAGTTTTTTAACGTGTGGATGATGAACTGGAAAATAAAATGTGTGATATTGGTTAAATCATCATGTCTTAATTATGCTGCCTAAGCTCGAGATGAATAGTTGATGATGAGGTTTTTAGTTGAGAAAAAGTGCTAGATTTGTTCTCTAGCTTTAGCTGATTTTGAAGAAATGAGGTTCTTAATTTATATTCAAACAGTATTCTTTGGAAGTTTTATGATGTGTTCTGTAATCCTAGATTATACATCGGAGTAGAGTATATTCTGGAACTGATGATGAAAAGGATATAGAACAGTTCATTGTGACAAGATACTGTAGACTTGGCACTTGTTTGTAATCTCAGCAGCATTTTTATGCTTATGTTGTGTGTGTGTGAGTGTGTGTATACATATATTAATTGTTGGATGCAAATCCTCAAATATTGGTAATCGTTAACTGTGGTTTTTGCTATGATGATATTGTAACACTTCTTTTCTATTTCATACTTGTGTACAGTTCCTGGAAGAGTTCGAGTGGCTGTAAGATTGAGACCTCAAAATGCAGAAGAAATGATGGCAGATGCTGATTTTGCAGATTGTGTAGAATTGCTACCAGAGGTGGATATTGGTCTATAGATTCTTCAATTTACATTGGTTATAGGTGTACCTTTGGCCTTTTTATGCATAAGCCTTGCTTGAGGTTTAAATAACCTTCCTTTTTTCCTCCTTTTAAATGTTTCAGCTTAAAAGATTGAAGCTTCGACGTAACAATTGGGATTCCGACACTTATGAATTTGATGAAGTGCTCACTGAATTTGCGTCACAGAAGCGTGTTTATGAAGTTGTAGCTAAGCCCGTTGTAGAGGTCTGTTGTAGTAATGCATTTTCTATTTGTACAAGAATATCCTTTACTCTGCCATCTGCTTTTAAGTAGTGCTATTTAAGACTTTATTTGATAACCATAACTCTTAGTGGTAATAGAAATCAAAGGATTGTGGTGCTTTTAGGTGTTGTATGTAACTTGACTTGACATTCCATTTGATATGTGGTTTTTAGAGTGTTCTTGATGGCTATAATGGAACTGTAATGGCTTATGGTCAAACTGGCACTGGCAAAACATTTACCCTTGGACAATTGGGGGAGGAAGACACTTCTAGTCGGGGTATCATGGTTCGTGCCATGGAGGATATTTTATCGGACTTATCCCCAGAAACTGATTCTGTCACAGTCTCATACCTGCAGGTTGAATACTTTTATCTTTTACTGCAATTGCATCATATGCTATTTTTTATACTTCTTCCACCATATTGTCCTTATATAACCATTAAGCTTTTGGCCTGTTGACTATGATATTTCTATTGGCATCTTTTTATCTCATTTTTTGTCAGTGGCCATCATAACTTTTACTAAAATGTTCATATCATCTCTGTCCTTGAAAATGTGTAGCTTTACATGGAGACTGTCCAGGACTTACTAAATCCAGCCAATGATAATATTCCCATAGTGGAGGATCCAAGAAGTGGTGATGTGTCTTTGCCTGGGGCAACTCACGTAGACATAAGGGACCAGCAGACTTTTTTGGAGTTGCTTAGATTAGGGGAAGCTCATCGAATTGCTGCTAACACCAGAATGAATACTGAATCTTCTCGTAGTCATGCTCTTCTGACGGTAAAATGATGAACTGTGTTTTATGTAATTTCTATTACATGTCATGAATCAGGATATCCAGTTGGCCACTGGTTTTCGTTTCAGAACAATTGCATGTAATCTTGATGTAGTTATCTCTTCTTTATCAGGTACATGTCAGGAGGTCTGTTGTGGAAAGTGCAGATAATGTTTTGACTGAAAATTTTGATGCCTCTCACTTGACTAAACCTTCAAAACCACTTATTCGAAAGAGCAAGCTTGTTGTCATTGATTTGGCAGGATCAGAGCGTATCCATAAGTCAGGTGTATATTGAAATGTGTTTTAAGATATTTTTATGTTTTTTGTTGTTTGAAAATGTGTATTTTTGTGAATGCTAAGCTTTTTCACTTTTTCTCCACTAGGAAGTGAAGGGCACATGCTCGAGGAAGCAAAATCTATCAATCTTTCTCTTAGCGCATTGGGGAAATGTATTAATGCTCTAGCCGAAAACAGTGCTCATGTACCATTTCGTGATTCAAAGCTTACTAGGCTGCTTAGGGATTCTTTTGGAGGTAAGATGCTTTAATTTGGTTTATGATGTAAGTATGCTGTAAGGCTTAAGTTTTTCTTTACCATCTGTATAGTTTAGAAAGCTGGCTTCTACATACTATATGCTGAACAAAATTGTACTAGATGTCTCTTATCAATCTTATGGGCATGAGTCCTATTTGTTGAAAATTACATTGATTATAGTATTTTATACTCCATGTGTTCTGTCTTACAATCATTTGCAGGAACAGCTCGGACCTCATTGATTGTGACCATTGGTCCATCTCCACAGCATCGAGGAGAGACATCTAGTACAATTTTGTTCGGCCAAAGGGTGAGCTTTTACCTCTGATCATGTATGTCTAACCATACAATGTTAGATATAAAACCATTTCTAGACCTCCATCTAATAGCTTAGGCTTTGAGTAAAGTTGGTTGTTGACATGGTTTTAGCACCTTGTGAACAAATGACTAGAAGTTTGATCCTTGCCATTTCTGTTTATAGTTAATTTAAAAGGCAATTCAACTGCAAAACAAAAATAAAATAAAATGAAATAAAAGACACTCCATGCTTCAAACCCAACGTGTTTGGCTTGAGAGGGGGTATCATATGCGAGAAAACAGAAATGTAAAACCATTAAGACCAAATATCTTAAGCTTTATTAAGAGTTGGTTGTCAAGGCAATGCACATTAAATACCGTTATCAAGATTTATGCAATTTTTAATTCCTATTCATGGTGTGTTTTTCATTGGCAAAAATAAGATATACGAAAAAAAGTAGTTGTTGGTGATATAATTTGCCATTTATTTATTAGATATTTATATGCATAGATTTTCCTGTCTCTTTTTATCATGCATTCATATACTTTTGCTAGCATCTAATTTACCCTTTTTTAGCTGGATTTCCCCAAACAATTTGTAGTAAATTCATTATTCTTCACAGTTTTTGTCTGGCTCATGGAAGTTATTTTCCGATGATGTATTTTATTATTATTAGTTATTACTAAGTTAACCCAAGTGCATTAGCTGGCTTTACATGAAAGACGTATTGATGTGTCAGGCTATGAAGGTTGAAAACATGCTGAAAATTAAGGAGGAGTTTGATTATAAAAGTTTGTCTCGGAAACTTGAGGTACAGTTAGATAAGCTTATTGCAGAAAATGAAAGGCAGCGGAAAGCTTTTGAAGATGAAGTTGAAAGAATAAATTTGGAGGCACAATGTCGTATTGCTGAAGTTGAGAAGAACTTTGCTGAAGCATTGGAGGTATGTTGTTTTTTTATTTTTATTTTAAAAACTACATCTCCTGCTTTTGAAATGATCTATAAAGTTTATATATCATGCTGGATAGTTAAGGGTGGTTGTTTTTTATTAAGGTATCTGATTATGGATTTCATATATAGTTTAGGTTTGATGATTGATTGAAGTTAGATCCTAGCCTTCTAGTCTGTAAACAGCATCTACAGACAGTAATTGAGGTTATAAAGAAAGTATTACAAGTTGTAAAATAGATTATGTCCTCTGGCTGACCTAAAAGATCTGAATAAGCAATAAATTTATTTGGAAGAAATTAATATAGAAAGATGCAGGTAGAGAAGGCCTAGGCTTCACAGATAGGATTGCGAGGCATTGAGACTTTTGGGTCATATTATCCAAACCACTAGTCTGCAATGTCAATGTGGTTGCACCAGTGCCTAATTACCAAAATATTGCAGCTTTCATGAATCCTCCTAACCATGTTGTACTTCTAAACATGTTACACATATATATTTACTTTATTTTCTCTTGAACGCCTAAGAGGATATTTTTTTAAACATAATGCGAACAATATATTTACTTAATTTATTAAACTAAAATGTTTCCTGTAGAGAGAAAGATTGAAATGTCAGATGGAGTACATGGAATCAGTTAAGCAGCTGGAGCAGAAGTTGATGACAAGTCAGGAAAGACAAGGTTGCAATGGTTTTGTCAATGGCTGTGGAGAGGTATTTTATTTCAAAGGTTATCTACCTATATGAAAATCTTAAAACTAGATTGTCTTTGTTCTTGATAAATGACAGATGTTTTTGTGATGATATCTTATATTAAGGGTATATCAATGTCTCAATTACACATTGCATGTGGCATGCATTTTATATCTTATCCTCCAACTCTTGGAATATCATTTACTTTCCATTAATAATATTTCTTCTAAGTTCCTAATATTTCAAAATTGACTAAATGTTGTCCTGCGTTAGGGATCCCCAAAATTGGTGATGGGACAAAATTAAGACGATTTTGAAACGTTAGGGACTTAAATAGGACGAAAACGTTGGGGACAAAAACGATACATAAAAATAAATTTTAATTTTATCCTTCAATAATATTAATTTTTTATCGTACATAGTATTCAATTATTTTTTAATCACATCTAAGTAAATTACAGTTAATCACATTACTTTCATTCTAAATAAATTAATTTTTTTATAATTTTACACTTAAAGTAATGAAATTTTTTTATAAATAAATAAATTTTACATTTTCATTCTAAATAATGTAATTTTACTTTCATTATTTAATCATATTACTTATAAATTCTTTTTTTATAATTTTACATTTTCATTCTAAATAAATTTTTTTTTTATAATTTTATACTTTCATTCTAAATAATGTAATTTTACTTTCATTACTCAATCACATTACTTATATTTTTTTTGTTTAATTTTACACTTTTCATTATAAATAAATTAATTTTTTTATTATTTTACACTTAAAGTAATGTAATTTTTTTATAAATAAATAAATTTTATACTTTCATTTTAAATAATGTAATTTTACTTTCATTATTTAATCACATTACTTATAATTTTTTTTATAATTTTACACTTTCATTTTAATCACATTACATTATTTATTTAGAATGAAAGTGTAAAATTTATTTATTTATAAAAAAATTATATTACTTTAAGTGTAAAATTATAAAAAAATAAATTTATTTAGAATGAAAGTAACGTGATTAAATGTAATTTACTTAGATGTGATTAAAGAATAATTGAATACTATGTGCAGTACAAAATTGATATTATTGAAAAATAAAATTAAAATTTATTTCTATGTATCGTTTTTGTTCCCAACGTGTTCGTCCTATTTAAGTCCCTAACGTTTTAAAATCGTCTCAATTTTGTCCCATCGTCAATTCTGTTAACGGATTCCTAACGATAGGATAACATTGAGTCAATTTTGAAACGTTAAGGACTTAAATAGGACGATTGAAACGTTAGGGACAACTTTGGGACTTACCCCAAACGTTGGGGACAAAAACAATACTTTACTCTATATATATCACACCCATCTTTTATTTTAGGATTCTTCTAGCTGGCTTCGCTTGTCTTTGCTCTACGTTTTAATGCTTGATTTGATTTCAGTGTCATTATTTATAAGTGTTCAGTGATATGTTTTGACATTGGCTTGTTGAAGTAGCGTGGCTAATTGTGTAGTGATATCCAATATACATTTTTTTATTGTCTTCTGCTTTATTATTCATGTGTGTATTCTTTACTTGTATAGGGGGTTGCAACATCTTCTGCTGATGAAGTTGCTGAGGTCAAAAAGCTTCTTGAAATTGAAAAAGGCAAGAGAAAGGCAATTGAAGAAGAGCTAAAAAGTCTAAAAATCCAACTGGGTAAATATGGACAAGTAGAGGTTAGTTTCAATTAAATGATAACTCTCACTAACTCAGTTCTTTTCCAAGCATGATTTTTCTAATATATGGGGAACATTTTGGTGTACTAGGCAGGAGGTGATGCTGACATGATAAAGCTTCGCAAAATCCTGGAGGATGATGCTAGTCAGAAAAAGAAACTTGAAGAAGAAATAATAATATTAAGAAGCCAATTATTGCAATTAAACTTTGAAGCTGACCAGGTATGTGTTACTTTGAATCTCTGATTCAGTATGCAGCATACGCTTGAGTAATAAGTGCTAGTTTGGAATCTGGATCCATATGTAGACTGGTTTAATATTTTAGTCCTTGATAATTCAATAATGTATATTTAGGTGTGACTAGAGTTTCTCTAATACTCCAAATGTATCCCGAGGTTGAGCACCGTTATAAATTACTAACATGGTTTTAATAGTAAGGACAACATGAAAATCTTGAAACGCAGACAACCAAATAAAAAATTTTCAACATATAGATCGAGACCTAACTGAAAATCCATGACTAGTGACCTTGTCATGACTTCAGTTTTGTCTTCTTTCTCCATGCCTCTTGTTGCCATTATACTCCAGTTTCTTGCATAACTTCAATAATATCTTATTTAATTTCTTTCATGTGAATATACGTTAATGCTATGGCTATAGATGAGAAGGTGCTTAGAAAGTGGAAGTTCTGGAAATGCATTCCCTGCGATGGATACTTCGTTGTCTCAAAGTAGACATTCCCAACCCAAAGACACTAGGAATGATCAGAAGGCATCTGTTGCCACCCTCTTTGAACAAGGTATAAGTTGGATGAGTTATAGTTGAAACTTTACATCCTTGTGTATACGACTAACATTATTTTAATTTTTAAACAGTTGGATTGCATAAGATTTTATCATTGCTCGAGTCAGATGATGCCAATGTACGAGTACATGCTGTGAAAGTGGTGGCCAACCTAGCAGCTGAAGGTAGATGCTTTCCTCTTCTTGTTAGTGTTGTTAATTGATACCGACCTTTTCAGTTTTATTTTCAATGCATTTGTTTTTACAATATATCAGACAAACTCTGGGAAGAGAGTGAGTTCTTTCAACATCAGAAGGGCCATCCTTTTGAGAATTTTGTTCAGAACAATACGAGCTTCAAGATATTTATCTCATGTTTTGTCCATTGAAAAAATTCACCCCATTTCATTTCCATTCTTACGGCCTTTCAAAAAGATATCAGACTATGCCTTCATGGTAGTATATAAAGATTCTTAACACTTCATCTCAATATATAACATGCAGAGACAAATCAGAAAAGTATTGTTGAAGCTGGTGGTCTTACTTCCTTGTTGATGCTGCTTAGAAGATATGAGGATGAAACTGTTCGCAGGGTAGCAGCAGGAGCAATTGCTAATCTTGCCATGAATGGTGATCATTTATTTGCAGATATTTACAATATGCTGAGTTAACAGGATTATTTATTCCAAATCTGTTAATGTTACCAGTTATTAGGGATTTGGTGCTTCTGGTTCCTGTTTGTTTTGATATTCGTTTGGTTTCTTTCATGGCAATTCAGAGGCCAATCAAGAACTCATAATGTCTGAAGGAGGAATTACTCTGTTATCAATGGCTGCATCCGATGCTGAAGAACCACAAACTCTTCGAATGGTTGCTGGGGCCATTGCTAACCTATGTGGGAATGGTATGTTCCCTCGTTTTTCATGGTAGATTTTTGAATTTCACCTTCCAAATTAAAACAATGCAATAACTTGACATGTAAACTTTTCGTGATATTTTTAATTCTTTCTCGTTCACGTTCCTGCGAGCAGAGTCAAACTTGAATGATGCATCATGGAATATTGAGTAAATGGTTAAATTGGTCCCGAAAAGATTATTCATTCTCCAAATTAGTCCTTGAAAGATTACTCGTTTTCCAAATTAGTTTCTGAAAGATTTTTTTAGTCAAATTTGCCCTTCAAAGATTTTAAATTAATCACATTGGTCCTTTCGCCACTTCCTTTGTTAACGGCGTCAAAGTTTGCTAATTAAGGGAGACCTTGAGGCATTAGAATCCCTTTCGGATTGATTTGATCTGATTTCATAAACTTATCAAATACGCCAACGAAGACTACTAGGTGTGTGTTGCGGTGTCACTTAATGTGTCGCATCCGCAAACTCTAATGCCATTAGCAACAGGAATGAAGAAGGACTAACATGACTAACTTAAAATCTTTGAAGGATGAATTTAATTAAAAAAATCTTTCAGAGACCAGTTTGAAGAATAGGTGATCTTCAGCGACTAATTTAACCATTTACCCATGAAATATTGTCCAGAGATTCAGTTTACATAATATATAACCATGTCCTTGTTTCATTCTGGTGTGAACAGAATGAGGAAATGATTTAAGAGTGAGAACATTTATTTAGGTGAATTTACAGTAAGTACCAACAAATAAAAATAGCTGGCTACTATCTCAACATGGTGTAATAAAAGGTTTTGTTTTCCTTTGTAGATTTTGAATTGGGGCTCAATATTGTCCCTCGGGTTATCAATACCAGAGATATTCACAGTTTTACTTTCGTGTTCTTCCTTCAGATAAAATACTGATGAAGCTGAGATCTCAAGGAGGTATAAAGGCTTTACTGGGAATTGTAAGATGTGGACATCCTGATGTTCTTTCGCAAATTGCTCGAGGAATTGCCAACTTCGCTAAATGCGAGTCTCGAGCTTCTAATCAAGGTCTGCTTTCTTCCTTGTCAGTATTTGATTATCAGTCTCAAAAAATTCTAATTCACTGCTATCAGCACTCCCTACTCTGTCTTGTCTGACTTATGACACTGCCAAATTTCGGCGCTAGCATGGAAGAGAAGATAATAGATGTCGTTTTTATTTCAGCTTGATAATTATGTCTGGCATTTACAGGGATAAAAAGTGGCAAATCCTTTTTGATAGATGATGGTGCACTTCCATGGATAGTACAAAATGCTAATAATGAATCCGCACCAATTAGACGCCACATTGAGCTTGCACTTTGCCACTTGGCACAGCATGGTATGTTTTATCCACTTTGCCACATTGATATGTTGAGAAAGTTCTAACAGTTGATTTTATGAACATTGCAGAAGTCAATGCAAAAGACATGATCAGTGGAGGAGCCCTTTGGGAGCTTGTGAGGATATCAAGAGATTGCAACCGAGAAGATATTAGGAGCCTTGCTCGCCGGACTCTGAGCTCTATCCCGCAATTCAAATCTGAATTGCGGCGACTGCGGATAGAATATTGATCAAAGATCTTCTGGGTATGATATCCTGTGCTAGTTATTCATTCTTCCATAGCTCCAATGAGATTGATCTATTCAAACTTCAATGTTTTACACCTTGCAATTTTTCCGTAGTAGAAGAAGCAAAGCAAGGGTATAGTAAGTACTTAGTGTTAGTGGTTTCTAGTCCAATGACCTTGAATGTTGTATATGTAAATAGAAGAGGAAAATAGATTAAGAGAATCGAAATATAATTTGGTCATGAAGAGAAGGAGAGGATATACGTTCTGTATTAATTTGATTTGTGTAAGTAATGAAAATCATGATCATTTTTTCGGAGTGTGGCCGAATATTATTGTATCAAAATTAGGCTCATTTATTCATGATTGAATAATGAGCCTGTTCGATTTTAAAATTTAGCTGGACTCAATAATAACATGAAGAACCTGATAAATGTAAATCTTTTAAGTCTCATGCTTTAAGATTAGATGAAATATTAGGACCTACTTTACATGGAACTAGTTGTTGATGTTGTTGTTTTCTATACTTTGCTTACATTGCTTTGTGACATAATCATATGGAAGAGTCTCTTATCATTTTGTAAAGTTTACTTTGATAAATACAATTTGTCACATTCAATTCTTGCTATTGAATAAGTCATGAGATACAACGAACCTGCTAATAGACCAAAATGGGAAACGGATAAGCACAAGAGTTACATCTAGTTCCCCCTTCCTCCTCCCTTTCACGTGCCTATACCCTCTCTTTCATACGACATGTATTTTCTTCCATTGGAGAGATACATAAACATGCCTACATTCGGTCATACATATATGGGATGATCCATGTCAAACTCATTTAAATTTTAGTTTAATATTATTATTATATGAAACTTGTAATACATGTTTATCGATAAGTAAAAATGTTTACATTAACTTATTCTATATTGAAAAACAATTACATATTCTTTATTTGGGAGAGACATCTAAACATTAAAAAAAGAAAACCTTTGAAAGGTAAAATTATTCAAATAAATGCAATACTGAGTGGTGGCTAGTACATATATACTGAACCCAACTATCATTATTTCTAGATTAACTTGTTGGAGTTAATTAAGTAGCAGTTTGAGGAATTGAGTATTATTCAGTTCATCAGTTGTTGCACTTTCTTTCCTCTAGTAGTACTATTTTTTCTATAATTTCAATAATGATGTAAATAATTTTTTTTTTTTGGAAGCCGATAAGAGTGACGCAATATGAGATTTTAATTATTGGACGTTGTCCACCTCATATATATATTATTTTCCTCCTCTATTATATTATCTGAGACTTATTTGTCCCCCTTTATTTTTTGACATTNCTTTAAGCAAAGTTGACTACTTGTATCGAAATCAAATCATAAACTATTACTAAAGACGTGCATGGTCAAAAAAAGAAATTGCCAAGCATTTTACATGCTAGCTAACTTCTTGTCAAGAATAATAATTTATTATTTAAAATTCTACATATTTCTTGAATTTGTTAATTGTAATTTAACTTAAGTACCAATAATATATTTACTCAATCGTATCAAATTCATAACGAATTAATTATTAGTCTAAAATAGAAAATATA